>NW_020837951.1:344352-464216 GCF_003676395.1 Aethalodelphis obliquidens
CGCGGCCCAGGGCGGGGCGGGGCCGGTCGCGCGCGTCTGCGCCTGCGCCCGCCCCCGCGCCTGCGCGCTGCAGCCCGAGAGCGGCGTCCGCGGCGCGGGCCTGCCCCGGCCGGAACCGGAGCGCGATGGCCGGCCGCGGGGGTGGAGCCCGGCGCAGCGGGCTTCCGGGGTCGGCGCGGCGCCGGACGTCGTCCTCCCGTAGTCCTCCAGTTTGCACTATATTCTCTCATTCTGCGTAGGCACTGTAGCGGGCCGGCCGGGGTGGGGAAGGACCCCTGACCTCTAACCCCGGACACACATCGATTCCGTCTGCCTTCACAGAAGGCGGACTTGGACTTGCGTCCTAGGGCGGTGCCCGGGTGGGGCTTGTGCCCGGTTGGGAGGGGTGCCCCGGTTGGGGCTGCATCCGGTTAGAGAGAATGGCCCAGCTCGGGGGTGGGGGTGCTTCGGTTATGAGGTGTGCCTGGCGGGGGGCGATGTCTTGACTGAGAAAGCTGCCCTGAGGCGGGAGGGGGGATGTCCCTTTGGGGAGGATTGCCTGCGTTGGCGGTGCTCCAGTTGGGGGAGGTGCCCCAGTTAGAGGGACTGCCCCAACGCTGGGGTGCTCGGCTGGGAGCATGTCCGGACTGTCGGGGAGGATGCCCTGATTAGGGAAGGTGCCCCGCTAGGAGGCTGTGCCCTGGCTGGGGACAGTGTCCTGGTTGGGAAGTGTGGGTAGGGTGGGGAATGTCCAAGGCGGAGGATTGTCCCTGTTGGGGGCGGGGGGGGGCGCTCTGGTTAGGGAAGATGCCAGGCTTGCCGGGGGTGGTGTGCTCCAGTTAGGAGGTGGCCCCAGTTGGGCAGCCTCTCGGGTCACCCCAGCCTTCTGCAAGCCCCCCAGTTATGCACAGGGCGAGACCTTTCCTGCATATCAAGCAGCCTTCACTGAACAGCCCACGTAGACTGCTTTAGGCCACCCACTCCCCGTAGCCAGACGTGTTTCTGCCATCCCCTGGGAGTTGAGAAAAGCAGCATAGACTGAAATTGGGGTTCTCTGGCCAGTCTTCACAACAGGAACTGGGGAGGCCCTGAGTCAAACGGTAATCTGGGCCTCACTCCTGTGCGGGTTCAATCTCGTGGAACATGAGACTCCAGGAAAATTCCACTAAGTGCACTGACGGTGCACTCAGCTGCAGAGGAGGCAGTGGACGATCCTAAGTACCAAGGAAGACTTCCCAGGTTTGGGGGGACAGCCTGAGTCAGCTCCTGACAGGCCAGGAACCCCAAGCTCTGTCTGGAGCCTCAGGACGGGAGGCTCAGGAGCGGTCTTGCTTAACAGCCTGCACAGCTCCACCAGCTTTCACCCGCACCTACTTCTCTGGCACCAGCCTTTCTCTCTCCACTCTTGCCTTGGGCCCTAGTTTGCCCCTACTCTGAAACACTTATATCTCAGGTATCTGTGTGGCTCACTTCTTGACAATCCTTGGGTCTTAAATACCACCTCTTCAGGGAAATGTCCGCTTGCCCCTATTTAAAAACAATACTGCACCCCAAAACTTCCTTGCTTTCTTTTACTCCATAGCATTCCATTGCCATATTGCCTGTCAGCCCCACTAAGTCCAAAAAGTAAGGGATTTTTGTTTTGTGTGCCCTAGTACCTGGAACAATGTTTGGCATGCAGGAGACAAAATATTTGTTGAAGGAATAGATGAGTTAAGATGTGAAAAAAAGTCCTTCATTAGGCAAAGACCGACTGTAAATGAATGTGTCAGAAGTAGGTGATGTTCCCATTCTGCACCATCAGCCCGACCCACCCTATGCTGGTATTGTCGCCGACCAATGATGTTAGGTGCTCTTCTCGGCACATGATGTGTTACGTGTTGACTCAGTGACCGTCAGGTCAGTCCTGGGAGGTGGACGTCGTTTTCATCCACATTCTGTAAGTAAGCAAACCAAAGCAGGGGTGTGCCTTCAAGGCCACACACTGTCGGGAGGCAGAGATGGGATTTGAAACAGGCAGAGTCTCAACTATGAGGCTACAGCTTCTAGTAGATGTTTCACAGGTTATCCTTCTTGTGGCATGCTTTGTGTTTTTGTCCAATATTCATCCTTTCCTTGTCCCACAAATAGTAAAGTTTTAGGGTACATGGCTGCCTGTACAGTTCCAACTGTAAAGGGTGGCCAGTGGGATGTGTGCAAAAGTGATACTATTTACTTCTCAGCGTGAGAAGCAGCATCCCTCAGAGCCAGACGTGGCAGTGGTGACGGCAGGGGCAGGAGACTTGAGGCCAAGGGTAAAGGAACTGGGGAAGCCTGCTCCCTCCCCCCGACCGGATTTCGTCTGGCACACGAAGTCTAAACTGCGTAGCCTGGAGTGGTGGGTGCCAGACGGCTAGCCCAAGATGTATGCTAACAAAATGGAACAGCGGTGGTCTTCTCCCTCTGTCACAAGGCCACTTAAGTTGATGCTGAGGCTCCAAACACGCAAGCCCGCCTCCGAGGGCAAATCCTGAAGCCGAACCGGGAGGCCAAGCGCCTGGCCCGGGCCTGGTTAACCGCCACGGACGATTCCCAAAGCTGGTTCTGCTCCCTGCCCGGATCGCTCCCCCGCCCCCCCCCACCTTCCGGTCCAAGACGCCCGGAAGGAGGAGGGACCCAGAGCGGAAGGGGGTGGGGTGGGTGGGGGGAAAACGACGGCAAGGGGCGGGGCCGAGGAGAGGGGCGTGCCCCGCAGGGAAAGGCGGGGCTGAAAGGGGCGTGCCCCGAAGAGGGCGTGTCGTGCATGGATGGGCTAGGCTGAGGGGCGTGCCCTATAGGGAGGGGAGGGGCTGAGAAGCCCGGGGGCTTGGGCACACCCACAACAGCCACTACCCGAACACGCACACACACCCGGCAGAGGAGGGCGTCCCACAGGCCACTGTGCCCAGCTCTACAAATGAAGCTTTTTATTTACACCAAGTCTCTCTAGGCCCCAACCCCCGGGGAGAGGCCGACTACAGGGGGGCTGCGGAGGCTGGTCGGGGCAGAAGCTGGTCCGGAGGCAGAGGCCGCAGGGAACGGCGGGCAGCGGCGGGTCCTGAGTGGGCCGGGCCAGGCCGGGAGCGAAGGCACGAGGCCCTGGGAGCCTAGTCCCAGGGCGTAGGTCCGCCCGTCCGGAGAAGGCGACATGGGGTCAGCTCCCTGGGGTTAGGCCAGGGTCCACACCGCCACAGCTCTGCTCATAGGATGGCGGGGCCTCTGCAGGGAGAGAGCCAGGTCTGCATGGGGCCTGTGGCTCCCCCTCCCTGCCAGGCCCCAGGCCCCCACTCACCATAGGGGTAGCCCCACGAGCTATACTCAGGCGGGAGGATCAAGGTACTGGTCGTGGGCACCGGCCCTCCAGAACCCTCTGCAAAGTAGGGCACGGTGGCACCTGTGGAGATGCACAAGGGAGGGGGCAACGGGTGGGGGGCAGGGCTACCATCCTGAGGATGGGGTTCAGGGGCGCCAGGCACAGAGCCGAGGGCTGCAGGCGGCTGCTGCTGCTGTGAGTGGCTCTTGGTGGAGAGGGAGACAGGGTCCGAGAAGAAGTGGGGGCCACCAGCCACAGCCTCCGCCTCCTCCTGGGGTGGCGCTGAGGGCACCACCAGGCCTTGGCCTGGCCGGGGGCTCAGTGGGACGTGGTTCACAGCGATGTTGCCGATGAAGACCGGGAGGGTCACGATGGCTTCCGGCGTCTTCAGGGAGACCTGGGGAGGTTATGCGAGTGAGGAGCCAGGCCACCGGCCCCTCCTCCCACCCCACCCCTGTATCCCTACCACCTGCAGGTAGTAGTCCACATGGATGAGGCTGCAGCCCGGCAGGGCGGACTGGGGCAGGGCAGGCACCAGGATCTGCTCTTGCCACTGAGCCCGCCTCCAGGCCTTGACGCCGGCGCCCTCCACCTCGGCGATGGTCCGCACGTCATAAATCCAGCGCTTGGCCTTGTAGGACACTTTCTGGGGAAGGGCCAGCCTGTGAGCCTGGGCAGGCCAGCCACCTACCCCTCCTCTGCCCCGTGGGGACAGGGCCCAGCAGGCGAGGGGACTCTGACCTGCAGCAGACTGGCCACCACAGGGCTGGTGTCCTTGCCTGACTGGTTCTCAATGTCAGCCTGCAGCCGCAGCACCTGCCCCACCACGTAGCCTCGGAGGTCGGTGCTGGCGGTGAGGACTACGCTGCCTGTCTTCACCAGCTTGTAGGAGAACTTCTTGGTGGTGGAGGCCACATTGGGTTGCTTGGGAGGAGAACAGAGAGGGAGTTTGGCAAGTGTGGGTAGGCGGGATCCTCGGGTCAGCTCAGGACAGAGAGGCCGCTGCTCTTCCAGACCCTGGCCGCCTCACCTGTGCTGGGGACAGGGTGTCAGGCAAGGGTGGGCCCACCCAGGAGGCCACTGCCCAGGCTCACCTCGATGTCTGGGATGCTATTCAGGTTCAGGGGGCTCAAGATGTAGAACACGCGGCTGCACTGGTGATCCTTGGAAAAACGTGGTGTGTCGATGGTGGCCCGTACCTGGTGCACAATCTTCCCAAAAGGGCCCTCAAAGGACGTGGGAGCTGTGGCTGGAGAGACAGCAGGGACTGGTACCCGACTGCCCCCTACCCCACCTCCCACCCACCCTCGCCAACTGCCACCACCTGGCCTGGCCAGGCTGGGCTCTCACCAGGAAGCAGGAACTGGAAGGGGAAGCTGTGCTCTCCAGCAGGCAGGCTCCCTGCAGAGACAGAAGGGAGGTAGGGGAGAGGGGACAAGGTGACCTCACAGGGTCCAGGACAGAAGCAGGCCCTGCAGCCAACCAGCTCACACTGCATCTGGCTGCTGGGCTCCTAGCCTCTGTCTCCAGCACCTCAGCAGCACAGGGCTGTGGCCTGGGCAAAGGATGGGGGTGAGAGCTTGGCTTGAACAGGAGAGGGGGCAGGGCTGTTCCGGGGGCCGGAGCCCATCCAAATCCAGGAGAAGGTGGCCCTCTTCAGCCACCCAGCCCCCATCAGGCAATGCCCTGTGCCTGCCAGGGAGGGAAATCCAGCAAGGGCACAGTCCTGGGAGAGGGTGGGCTAGCACGGGGATGCCAGAGGCGGATGGGGAAGTCAGGTGGACAGACCCCACTCTCAGTGGGATGAGGTGAGGGAAGGGTTCCCAGACTCACCCTTGTCGGCCAGGGACAGAGCGCTGTTGAAGTAGCCCTCCTCCACCACCCACGCTGTGTCATTGGCCTTGCTGGAGACCTTGCAGGACCCTGTGCAGGTCACCCGGATAGCTGCAAGGGGGGGACAGCATGAGCCCCAACCAGACTGGCCTGGGCCCCTCCCTAGCCCCAGCACAGGGATTCAGGCAGGACGGGCAGCACCCAGGACCACCCAGCTAGGCCCTGGGAAGGCCAGCACATGGCCTGCTACCCTCCAGAGGACACTTCCTGTCCGTGCCACATCTTCAGGTGCTCTCAGCGAGCCAGGGTGGCGAGGCACAGAGTTCTACCTGTCGTGCCATCCAGAACATGAAGGCCCTGACGGTCACCCAGATGACCCCTGGGCAAAGCCCCACCCCCAGCCCCCGCCCAACCAGACCTGTGAAAACCCAGCTCCCTACAGGGGTGCTTGGGAAACCCTAGGTGAACAGAGGCAGCTGTTTGGGGCAGCTGACGTCTGACCCCACCTTCCTGCTGCCTCTCAGGCAAGTCAGTTAGGCTGGGAGGCACCCCTTCAGGCTCCAGGAAGCTACCTATTAGCCCTCATGCTGCAGGAATGTGGTCAGACCCGCCTGAGCAGATAAGGAACCCAACAGTCTGGCACACCAGAGGGTGGGGACACCTTGGCTTCCTGGGCCAGTACTGCCCAGGAGCGCTGATTTCTGCATCGAGATGGCTTGGTCCTCCCCCACACTCCCCAGGGGAAGCACACACACCAGGAACCAGGCAGCAGGGTTGCTGCCGCCTTCCGCCCTGTGATCAGGAACACAAATTCCTCCGTCCAGAGCCCACTACAGTCAGAAGGCCATGGCTGGACCAGGCCCAGCCGAGGCCGGTCACCAGAGGGGACACCATGGCTGGAGACCCAAACAGGGCAGGGGGTGGGAGCTCAGTGACAGGTAGCCCTGTGGCTCCCTCCATTTCTTCCTCTCCCTGCGGGGCTGAGTCAAGGCCAAAGGCTTTAGCCTGCCTGCCCAGCTGCCCGTCCTCCCCTGACCTGATGGACTGGTGAAGGGAAGGTAACTCGGAATCTGACACCCTCCTGACAAAGCCATCAGGCAGGAAGAATGCAGTGTCTCAAGTGCCCAGGGCCAGGGGCAGCCACACCAGGTCTGTCTGTGGTCTCCCCAGGCAGGCCCCACCTTGCTGATGCAGGCCTCCTGTTGGTCCCACAGTGCACTGGGCTGCCCTCCACGAACCCGTGACTCGGCCTCCGCCCCATCAGCACTGCCAGTGACCAGCCCTCAGCCTCCGTGCCAGCCCAGGCTCACCACCCGGACCTCGGCCCTAATTTCTAATCCACGCTCCGCCCGTCATCCCCTCCTAGGGCCAGACCTGGAACTGTTCCCACCCTGGAGGTCTGGGACATCAGCAGTGCTCCTACAGACCAACACATCCCAAGAGAGGCACGGTGTGGAACGAGCAGAGAAGAGGAAGCCTGACTGTAAAGTAACTAGAAGACGTCCTGGTGGATTGCAGGCGTCACACTTCTGGAAACATTCCTCCTGGAGAGGGTGCGTCCCCCCTTGAATCCGGCTGCCCTGGGAATGCTGGGAACAATGGAGTGTGCTGGAAGGGGTGCGATGGTCCCCAGACTGGCCCAGTGACCGCTGAGCACTGTGAAGTGACCCCAGTGGATGGGACACGGAGCTGAAGAATCACCCTGCCGAGCTCTGCCCAAAATCCTAACCCACAACAGCACAAGTTATAATAAAATGGTTGCTTTAAACAACTTAGTTTAGGCGTGATTTGTTTGCTTAGAGGTGACTTTCACACAGCAGCAGATAAAGGAATAGCTGTCTAACCTCACTAGAATTCACGGAAACTCATGTGACTTACCATTTAACACATCAGATTGGCAAATATTAAACATTCTGATACGTGTCATAGAGAAGGTAGAAAAACAGACACTTGCTTATAGCAATCAACCTGTCGGCTGATACGACGGAGGCCCTGGAGAAGAAGCAGGCAGATCTGCTGTAATTTTACACACGCGTTCCAGGGATCCAGCAGATCCCCTTAGAATCTCACCCTGTTCACCCTGTTCAACACTGCTCCTAATAGCAAACAACCTAGGCATAGCCTACGCGTCCAAAAGCAGGGTGGCTGAAACAGGCACACACTCAGCCAGGACCCGGCTACACAATTAAGGTGAACAAGTCAGGGTGGCACCTGGCCCCAGAAAAACAAACCGGCCCTCGAACTCTGTGAACTTCCCAACGACTGTGCCAGGGCCCCCTCTGCACATATGCTGTGAGGCCCCTTCGGGGACCCTGCCTGGATGAACAGTCTCCAATCACCGACTGGAAACAAACTCCCATCCCTGTCCAATCTCTCCTCCGCAGGGGAATAATGGAGGCGCAGGGGGAACTGGAGGTTTGGGGCTGCTCCAGTTCTCTAAGGAGAATCATCATGTGGATCCTGTGCCAGAGTGGCTTCTGGAACTTTCCTCTTGAGCCAGCACTCTCACCTGTCCAGCAGCCCTCCTCCTATGTACCACCTGCAGTCTGAACACGAAGACTTCTGCTTGCACCCCGTCTGCTTGCTCCCCCTCTGGTCCCCAAGGTCTGTCCCAGCCTCCATCAGCTCCCTCAAACCTGGGGCAGCCCAGCCTCTGCCACATCCTTTCACTACAGCTCTAGCCTGCAAGCCACTTCCCTCTGTCCTGTTTCCAAATCTGTAACACGAGAGGAATGACAACACCCACCTCCCAGGGTTGCTATGAAGACTGATGGATTGGTCCTTGGGAAGTGGGAATGGCATCTGGCCCACGGTGAGAGCCCAGGGAGCTGGCAGAGCTGGCAGCTGGCTGCTACTGTTGTCCGGGCATCACCCTCCCTCGTCGCCCACCTCGAGAGCAGAGCACAGGGCAGCCCTGCCTGACCCCCAGCCTCCAGCTGGGCTGGACCCAGTCTCCAGCTCCATCTCCAGCCTTCTTCCACATCAGCTCCCAAGGCAGCCGGCGTCCCCAAGGCTGAGTGCAGACCATCACTGACACTCCTCAGTCAAGTGTTCAGAGGCCTGCTGCCCCCCCACCCTCCATGTCCTCCTGGGGGCCCCCCTATTGCATCAATGCCTGGTAACAAGTGTCTTTTGAGGGAAAGGAAAAATAAGAACCATGGTCTTTCCTCTCTCACACCCCGGCAGGGCCGGAGGCCTACAGAGGCCCCAGCACCAGCATCCCCCCTACCCCTGGGGGGCAAACTGAAAATAATACCCTCTCTGGCGCGAGGCCAGTCGTTGCTGGACTCTCCAGCCTGTGACCTGACCTGCTTCTCCCTGCCTCAGGGCTCTTACAGTCAGGGACTCCCTCAGCCTCCTGGGGCCCAGCTGTCCATTTACCCACATCCTACCCACCACGTGGAGGCTG
The DNA here is from genome assembly GCF_003676395.1 of Aethalodelphis obliquidens. NCBI lineage: Eukaryota > Metazoa > Chordata > Mammalia > Artiodactyla > Delphinidae > Aethalodelphis > Aethalodelphis obliquidens. The sequence goes on from NW_020837951.1 coordinate 352,905, forward strand.
CGGGGCTCTAACCAGCCCAGGTTAGTCACGCACAGCTCAGGCCACCCCTTCACTGTGGTCAACAACAGCCTGTTCGCCCTGGGCCCCAGCTACAGGGGGTGACAGGGCAGCAGGCCAGGAGGAGAGCTCTGCGTGGGGTCTCTGTGGTGTCCGTCTGTCCTCCAGCCACGGCCCACCCCTCCTTCCTGTGCCCTGCCAGCCGCACTCACCTCTCACTGGTGCCCCAGAGCAGAGCTGCACTGTCCCCCCGGTGCCCCTGCCACAAGCACACCTACCCCCACCCAACCCCAAACTCCAACTGGGGAGACAGGAAAGAGGCGACACGTTACGGAGGTGGGCGGTGTCACCGGTCCGGGACGGAGGAGGCAGCTGCCCAGAGAGGACGGTGGCTCTGCATCCTCAGCGGGCACCCCAAGCGCTGAACGGTCAACCACACGGGGGCCTGGAAGGTCAAGGCCCAGAGGGAAGCCCGGCAGCTGTGGTTCTGGCCAAGCACCCCAAGGTAGAGAAGCGCCCCAGGACGGACACACCACGCAACCTCACACTCAGAGCCGGGGTCAGGAGAGAGACCCCGCCCGGGCTGCGGTTCGCCCACGGCCCAGAGGGACCAGGTGTGATGTCCCCCGCAGGGCCCGGTTCACACCTCAGGCAGCAGACAGACGAGGCCAGCGCCGGCAGGGAGCCCTAGCTAGGGGCGCCGCAGCAACCGGATCCCCGGTCTCAAAGTCCCAGATATCTGCGCCAGCAGAGGGACCGGCCAGGAGGGCTCAGGTTCGGCTCCCAGATGCCCGCTACGGCGGCCTACGGCACGCAGGGATTATGAAGATCCTCCCAGCCCTTAGGGACTAGCCTCGGGCTGGGTGTAAGCAGTGCCCTGCAGCCCGCCCCCGGGGACCCGCACACTCGGCGGGGCTGCCTGGGTGTATGGGAGAGAAAGCCCAGCGCGGGCCGGGCTCCAGGTGAGGGCCCAGCAGCTGCAGGGCGCGGCGGACCGGAGACCCGACAGAGAAGGTCAGAAGCGTCGCGGGTCCAGGTCAGAGTGGCCTTCGGCGAAGTAGACAGGCTCGAAGCCCGCGCCCCGAGTCTGGACGGCCCTTGGCGGAGAGGACAGGAAAGGCAGATGCGGAAGGACTGGGCCACCCGGGCCTCCCTGCTCCGCCCCGACCGCCGCCGGCCTCCCACCCCCGCGGTCCGCCGCCCGGCCGGCCGCCCCGCGGCGCCCCCCGTAGCCGGACGCGCGCCCCCGGCCTCGCGTGTCCCGGGCCCAGCGGCCGCGCGCCGCTTCGGAGCCATGCCCGGCCCGCCGCAGGTGCGGCCCTTCCCGGACCCCGCGCCCACCTCGGAAGGGCAGCGGCGCCGCCAGACGCACGCGCACGGCCCCCGCCAGCGGCTCCCCCGGGCTGTAGACGACGCGGCCGTGGCTCAGGCGGACCTCGAAGAGCTGCACCCGTCCCATGCCGCGGCCCTGCGGGGCGGCCGCGCGCTGCCGCCCCCGCCGCTGCCGCTGCCGCTGTCGCCGCGCGCCCAGCCCCGCCCCCGCTGCCCCGCCCCGGCCTCCCGCCCCCCCCCCCGCCCCCCTCGGCCCCCCAGCTCCCCACGCTGGCTCCTGCCCGCCCCCCAGCCCCGCCTCGGTCCGTCCCCCCAACCCGCCCTTCCCCGCCCCGCCCCGGCCAGCAGGGTGGAGCTCGGGCGCAGCCCGCGGGAACCCGGCGCACCTGCGCCCCCTGCTGCCTCACCTGTGGAGGGGGCGGGCCGGGACGACGCCCCCTCTCAGGCTCCGCCCCGGGGTCTCCACCGTGCAGCGTCTCTACACTGAGGGAAGTCTCCAGGCTGGGCTTGTGTCGGGGCGGGGAGCGCTTGGCCTGCAGCAGCGGCAGGGAGAGGTGAGGGGTGGGGCTCGATACCCAGGGGCGGATTCGAGGGCAAATCCGGGAGTCTAGGCGAGAGAAGGCCGTGCTTGGCTTAGAGAAGGTGCTGGGCGCCTACTGGCAGGTTAAATATGGGGTTGCTTGAAGGAGGGCGTCAAGGTGAGGCCAAGTTTTTGTCCAGAACAGCTGGGCGAATGGGGTGGCATTTTTTTGATGGAGACAACCGGCCTAGATACAAGTTGTTTGGGGGGTGGGGAAGGGGAGAAATCGTGACCGGCAGAGTCAGAGGTGCCTGTTAGGCACCCAAGTGAACTGGCACTCCTAGGCATGAGTCTGCGGGAGACAGAGGACGAACGATTTGTTAGACCCTTGTTTGTAGATGGTAACTCTATTCAGGACACTGATGACATCAGAAGTGGGGGTGAAGCCAGAGAAAGCTAATCTAGCCCTCCAGCAAAAGGAGAGGGGCCTCACAGGCTGAAGGGTCCACTGGGCCAGGCTGAGGAAAGGCAGCAGCCAGGGAGGCCCTGAGGGCCAGGGGTCTGCAGCAGGCGCCAGGTCCACCTGGTTTACCCGGGATTCTGATGCTTCAGGAGGGAGGGTCTGACTGGCCAGCTTGACACTCTCCTGTCAGGACTGTGCAAACTCCCTGAACAAGGAGTTTGGGGTGCCCATGGGATAGGGAGGATGGCGGGCAGCCCCAAAAAACAAGTGTCCATGGCAGAAATCAAAAAGGAAGTGTTTGAGGAGGCAGAGAGAGACGCTGTGTTGGCTGCTGCTGAGATGGAGGAGATGGGGGCAGAAAATGGGTGACCTTACCCCAGGTCACACCTGTTTCCTACAATCGCACCCTATAGGGCTCTGCACGTCCTTTCCTCTGACCCCCTCTCCCCTCTAGAAGCTCTGCTGGTGTGCCCTCATGTCCACCATCATCACCACCCTAACTTTTGCTTTTCTCTAAACGTTCCTTTCCTCATGCTCTCACGGAGCCCGGGCTTCCCCTGGAGGCTCTAAAGTGTAAATGTTTATTTTCGTACAACCCCTGTACCTCTGGGCCTGCAGGTAGGGTGGATGCTCTCCTGACTCCTTATGACCACTTCCAGACCATTTTCCCCTTTGCCCTAATAGCTGCCAGCCTTAACTCTCATTTTCTCAGAAGAATAATTCATTCCCCCCTCCACTCTTGCTGTTACCTCCAAAGCCAAGGCCTGCCCCCCTTATTCTTTGGGGATTTCAGCTCCTGACTCACTCACTGTCATTCTCTCCAGCACCACTTGTGCAGGAATTCTGACTTCCGAATCCACATAGGTTTCCTTCCAACCTCAACCTCCTGGCCTCTGTCTTAACATGAACCCAGGATTTGTTTTAATCAGCTATGGTAAGGTGACAGACACAAAGCCAACTGCCTTGAAAGAAGAGTTTAGAACTTACAGCTCCCAAGTGGGGCACGCCACACTGTGCAGGGCCACATGGGGAAGCGCCAGTGCCATCAGGAACAGCAGGGAGAGGAGAGCTCGGCCAGAGCCTTTACCGTGTTTTCAGTGGGAAGGAGGCAGGGTACGCAAGTTTGAGCAAGTTTAGGATTGGATAGTTTGAATAATTTCAGCGGTCTCTAGTGGTCCAGTACCTGGCCCTGGGTGATTTAGGCAGGGAAATACTGGCTGGTGTACTGGTGACAGGAGGTGGTTGGGGTGTGGGCTCTGGATCGGTTGGTTTGCAAGTGAAAGGTGTGTTGGTGGGTGAGTTGTTTGCTGTCTCTAGGAATTAGCCAGCCTGGGAAGGGCAGTCTCTCCCCAGCCAGCAAGGCCCTCAAGATGTCAAAGCATCAAAAATCTAGAAAATAAAAAACATGATCAAGGCAGTGCTCATTCCCTTGACTCCTGTCCTCTGAGAACCTTCCCCAGCTGGCTTCAGCAGCCCCTCTTGTGGCTTTACGTTTGTCTGAACGTCACCCAACAACTTCTCTCACCCCTTTCCACTCACGCCGTTACTCCCGTCAGCAGGTGGGTTCCACCCCTCCCACTGAATGGGGCTGGCCCCTTGACTTGCTTGAACTGCCAGAGAGAGAGATGCCATGCCAGTTTCAGGCTCTATGAAGGGCTGGCAGCTTTTGTTCTCATTCCCTGACAGTCCTGAGCTGCCATGTGACAATACCTGGCTAATCCTCTGGAGAGATCACCTAGAGAGAGAGGGAAAGCCTGGACGTAAGAGTCTCAGACTTCTCGCCTCACTCACACATCCTGACTGTGGCTCCGTGAGGGACGCTGGCTGTTTCGGCTGTCTATCGTTGCATGAAAAACCACCCAAATTTATTACTTACTCTGAAAACTAGGTTGCATTCAGCTGGGAGGCTCTTCTACTCTGTGTGGTATCTGCCTGGGTTAGAATGGCCAAGATGTCTGGCACCTTGACTCGGGTGGCTGGGACAGCTGGGGGCTGCTCAAGTGTCCCTTCCCTGAGGCCTCTGCACATGGTTTGCTTGGGGTTCTGCACAGCATGAGGGTCTCCAGGTAGTAAGACTGATTACCTGTGAGCAGGCCCCCAAGAGGGAGGAAGGTAAAGCTGCCAGTCCTCTGGCCTGGGCTTGGAAGTCCCAGAACTTTCTACCAGATTAAGTGCATCAAAACAGTCACCGGGGGCTTTTCTGGTGGCACAGTGGTTAAGAATCCGCCTGCCAATGCAGGGGACACGGGCTCGAGCCCTGGTCCGGGAAGATCCCACATGCTGCGGAGCAACTAAGCCCGTGCGCCACAACTACTGAGCCTGCACTCTAGAGCCTGTGAGCTACAACTGTCGAGACTGCGTGCCACAACTACTGAAGCCCGCACGTCTAGAGCCCGTGCTCCACAACAAGAAGCCACTGCAATGAGAAGCCCGCGCACTGCAATGAAGAGTAGCCCCCACTCGCCGCAAGTAGAGAAAGCCTGCGCACAGCAACGAAGACCCAACGCAGCCAAAAATAAATTAAATAAATAAAATTTAAAAAAAAAACAGTCACAGGAGGAAGATTCCTGGCAGTCCAGTGGTTAGGACTCAGTGCTTTCACTGCTGTGGGCCAGGTTCAACCACTGGTCAGGGAATAAGATCCCACAAGCTGCAAAGTGTGGCCAAAACACACCCCCAGAACAGTCACAGGACCAGTGAGGACGGAGCATCACACCTAACAGGGAGGGAAGGAATTGATGGTGAGAATTTGAGACAAATTACCCACCAGCCAATAGCAGAAAAGTCAACCAGCTGAGCCCAATCTCATCACGGAATAATTAGAAAATCAACAGTTGTTTTAAGCAATTATTATGCAGCCGCACATACCTGGAACAGACACTGGCACTTAAAAGTGAGATGCTGCCTCAGAAAATCTACAAACAACAAATGCTGGAGAGGGTGTGGAGAAAAGGGAACCCTCTTGCACTGTTGGTGGGAATGTAAATTGATACAGCCACTATGGAGAACAGTATGGAAGTTCCTTTAAAAACTAAAAATAGAATTACCATATGACCCAGCAATCCCACTACTGGGCATATACCCAGCGAAAACCATAATTCAAAAGGACACATGCACCCCAGTGTTCATTGCAGCACTATTTACAATAGCCAGGTCATGGAAGCAACCTAAATGCCCATCGACAGATGACTGGATAAAGAAGATGTGGTACATATATATGATGGAATATTACCTCAGCCATAAAAAGGAACGAAATTGGGTCATTTGTAGAGGCGTGGATGGATCTAGAGACTGTCATACAGAGTGAAGGAAGTTAGAAAAACAAATATCGTATATTAACGCATAGATGTGGAACCTAGAAAAATGGTACAGATGAACTGGTCTGCAGGGCAGAAATAGAGACACAGATGTAGAGAACAAACGTACGGACACCAAGGGGGCAAAGTGGCGGGGGGTGGTGGTGGTGATGGGATGAATTGGGAGATTGGAATCGACATATATACGCTAATATGTATAAAATAGATAACTAATAAGAACTTGCTGTATAAAAAATAAAATTCAAAAACAAAAAGAAAGTGAGACGTTGCCATCACAGAATTCTGAAATGTGGCCCTGACTTTGGAACCAGGCAGCAGGAGGACCTGGCAGGCAGTAAGGACATTGCTGGTGGAGGCCCGAGAAGGGCGGAGCCCAGTCAGGTATTGGCGGAAAAGTGGGACACCATTGCCTGTGGTAACGGGGAAGGCAGAAAATATATCTAAGGATCTGATTTTCCTGGCAGAAAGCTTAAAGGGCCAACTGGCTTCTTTCAGTCATTTATGCCAAAGTGAAATAAAGAAAAGAGAAATGAACTAAAGAAGTAATGTTCCATGTTCCAGCAGAAGTTGGAGGAAGTATTTCAAGCCAGGTCCTGCAGCTGGAAAAGAAAAACTATTTCTCAGCCTCAGTCTTTCCAGGCAGCAAAGGTTCTCAAGGTAAGAAATGGCATCGTGGGGAAGATCAAATCCAGGACACTGCAGCAAAACACGACCTCAGGGTTAAGAGAAATCCAAGGGCGTGGCATATGACCCCTTGTTAAGACCTCTGAAGATTCCCAGGGGACGGGACCCTCATAGGTGCTGTCAGCCATACAGAAGCGCCTCCAGGCGTCTTGAGGTCTTTGTGCCACAGCACATGGCTCGATGTCCACAGCAGAAAGGAGCCGCTCAAAGATATTTGCAGTGTAGCTTCTGTCTAATAAAATGTGTTATAATTTGATACCTAGAAAATCCACAAAGTTTTTTTTAGGGGTTGTATTTGCTTGAACTACGATGGACAAAGTTCAAAATAAAAGAGGCCTCTGGGCTCTCAAGTGTCTCCAGGCAAGAAGCAGGCTGAGGAAGCTACTCAGCAGCAAACAGGGCCCATTTCCCATGGAAAAGGGAGGATGACCGAGCATGCAGGGCCAAGAGGCAGAGGGAGAAGCCACTGGGAGCCATAAAAAAGGGTGGGTGCGTTAGGGAAGCACTTGCCGGGAGCAGACAAGCCCTTAAAGGAGCACTGTGACAGCTGTCTGCTGGATTTCAACATTGCTGTGCATCCGTGGCTGCAGGGGGCACACCCCCTTTTCCTTTTTGAACCGGGTGTCTATTCACTTATCCTGTGCTTCCCCTTGGAACGTTGGGTCTTGGGGGGCAGACAGCTTGCCTCTGGCCTTGTTGCACGTCATAAGCCAAGAGCCACGGTGAGGTGGGGTTCTAGGGTCTTCACGTGGGAGGAGCAGGAATCATTAGGGGTCAGAGGGTGGACGGGTGGGGGGCAGCCTGTTCCACTGGTAGCCCCCACAACGCGCCACACTTTCAGGACTCATGCTCTTGTGCACACCCCTCCCACACGGCCTCCAAGCTCGCCTGCGTGACTTGCTTTGGCCAGCGGGATACTAGCAGGTGTGATTCAAGCAGAGGCCCACTGGGACCTATCACTTAGAGCAGAGCCTCCACACGGTAAGCAGTCCAGCTCTCCTGCATGGATAGGGTCACATGGAAGAAAATGAGGTGCTCCGGGCAAATTCCCAGCTCAGTCCAACCGAAGGAGGTATCCGGCTGACACAGTGTGGAACAGAAGATGCCCAGTCAGTCACAGAATTGTGCAAAATAATAAGTTGATGTGGTTTTAAGCCATGAAGTTTGGGGGAGGGGGTTGTCACAGATCAGCAGGTAACAGAGACACCATCACCCCTAGCACCTGCAGCCCCTTGCAAAAGTCTCTGAAGCACTTCCCGTCCTCGCTCACTTCCTCTATCAGCGATCCTTTGAACCCACTGGGACCTCCGACCCCTCTGGTGTCCTCTCTTCTTTACTTGCCGAGCTCAGATGCCCCGGGCAAGCATCCCTCTTAGACAGCTCGCTGTCTCCCCCTCACCTCACTGCACTCACCCAGCATAACCGCAGTCCTGGCTGAATCCAGCTCTCCTTTCTCCTCGCCTTCTCGGGGGCAGCCTAAATAGGCTGGAGGAAAACACACAGTCACACGGACGGGTCCCCTTGACACTGCCGGGCCACCCTACTGTCTTTTCCTGGTTCCCTCCTGGTCCTCTCTCCTTGGACCACACTCCCCTCTCACCTTCAACTGATGGCCTCGTTCTCATTAGAAGAGAACCCCCCAGATTCCTACACCCACATCCATTCACCTCTCAGACTCCTCTTCAAGCTGTGGCTGAGCTGAACCACCCAGGCTCCTGTCAGATGCCAGCCCCCGCCCTCCCCTCTCAGGCGATTGCCTCACCTCTTTCTCCTCCATGGGCTCATTCCTGCTGGTGGACAACATGCTGCTTCCTTTCCCACTATAAAACCAACACTCTCTCTGGACTTGCCTTTTCTTTCTCGCTTTGGCCGTTTCTCTGCTCCTTTTCAGCCAGAACACCCCAGAAGAGTTGTCAGTCTCAAGGTTTCCAAGCCTCTCCTTCCACTCCCCCTTAGCCCGTTCAGTTGGGCTTATTCCTCCATCACTTACTTGTCAAGGTGACCAGTGCCCTCGTGCTGCGTGCTCTATTGACTAATTCCCAGTGCCCACTGACCAGGACCTCTCAGCAGCATCAGAGAAGGCTGATCCCTCCCGCTCACCCTAGCACTGTCTTCACTTGGCTCCTGGCCTACTGCCCTCTCCTGGTTTCCCTCATACCTGACATCCTCATGCTCTTTACCAGCTCCTTCTCTTCTCAAATACTCTCTTAGTATGAGAGTACCCAGGGCTCAATCTTCTCCCTCTCTTTTTCTCTATTTGCATTTCCTCCCATGGTGAGCTCATCAGCTGTATGGCTTTAAATACGACAAGTATGCTAATGAATGCCAAATCTGTACCCCAGGCTGGACACCTCCCTGAACGCCATATTCACATATTCAACTGCCTTATAACCTTAACGTGCAGCCTGAGGGAGAAATACATTTTTATTTTGCTAAGCTGCTGAGAATTGAGGGATGTTTGTTACTGCAGCATAACCAGGGCTATCCTGACTGCTACAGAACACTGCCACCACAGGTGTCCCAACATCATCGTTTCTTGGGTGGGTGCTTGCATTAGCTTCCTAAACAGCCTGCCTGCTTCCACTCTTTCTGGCACTGTCTCCATCAGACAGTGTAATGCACTGAATAGCTATTCCTCTGCTCCAATCCTCCAGTGGCTCACTTTTCTGAGTGTGAAAGTCAAAGTCCTCACGAGAGCCTACATGACCCCCTTCCCATCCTCCACCTCTCTGGCCTTGTCCCCTGTTGCTCTCATGCACTCCTTTGCTCACTGTGGCCACCTCCACTTTTCAGACACACCGAATGTGTTCCCAATTTATGGCCTTGGCACTGGCTCTTCTCTCTGCTGGAGATGCTCTTCCCCTAGAGCCCACATGGCTCACTCCTCCTCCTCCTCCCAGTTTGTTCAAATTACTTGGCAATGAGGCCTACCCCGCCCACCATCTTTCCTGGATCCCCAACTCCCTAATGCTGATCTACTTGTTTCCCCACAGCACTGATCACTTTTTAACATGGCATATAACTCACACGTCACGGGCCTTTTCTGCCTCCCTCGCTAGAACAGGGGTTTTCAATTTGTTGGGTGCACCGGTGTAGAGTGGTTTCATCAGGCGCTGGGGCTGAGAGCCCGCTGGAGTGGTTGTCAGGAGACAGGTAAAGCCCCACCAAAGTCCTCAGCCCTTGGAGCTCCTGTTCAGGAAGGACCTGGCCCAGGCTGTTCAGCGCCCCGGCTCGAAGCCCAGGGAAGGCTGGTGTAGCCCGAGGATGGGCTATAGCGGCGGTCTCCAACCGTTTTGGCACCAGGGACCAGTTTCGTGGAAGACAGTTTTTCCACAGACCGAGGGCGGGGGCCGGGGCGGATGGGGGGGGCGTGTTTAGGCGGTAATGCGAGCGATAGGGAGCGGCAGATGAAGCTTCGCTCTCTCGCCCACTGCTCACCTCCTGCTGTGCACCCAGGCCGCGGACTGGTACCGGTCCACAGACTGGGGTTTGGGGACCCCTGGGCTACAGGGTCCTGATCCGGGCCCCTGTGTGGAGGCGGCCAGGGAGGAGGAGGGCGGGCCTGTCGGCACTGGACCCAGCCCCTACGCCACGGTGGCCCCTGGGCTCCGGGTCCCTGTCCCCACTCCGGCCTCCTGCCCGCTGTCCGAGGACGGGGGACGGTTTACCGGCAGCCGCAGCCAGTCCCGCAGGGACCCCGACCTGCAGAGCCCGGAAGGCCCGGGGCGCGGAGCCAGGCCGCCCTCCTCGAGGGGCGGGGGCCGAGTCGGGGTCGCGGGGGCGAGGGCGGAGGCCGGGTCGGTGTCGGGGTAGAGGGTCGGGGCCGCGAGCCTGTAGGTTGGCCTCCCGCACAAAGCTTCCCGCGAAACTGACGTCGCGCCCGGCGGCCGCGCAGGCACCGCCCCCGACCGCGCCCCTCCCCCGCGCTGGCCCAGCTCCTCAGCGCGCCGGCGCACTCGCCCTCCTGCCATTGGCTGCGTCGTGGCGGCGCGCGCCGGCCGGCGCACTGCGCGCCCCACCATTGGCCGGGCGGCGGCGCGCGGGGGTGTGTCCGCGTCGAACTCCGCCCCTGGCCGCGCTCGCTGAGGAGCGCGCGGCGGCGGCGGCGGCGGCGCGTGGCAGGTCCGGCGGGCGCCAGGAGGCGGCGGCCCGACCCCGGCCCAGCCTCGTCCCGCCCGCCCGCCCGCCCGGCCCCGATCCTGACCCCGACTCATCCGACTGGCCCGCCCGGCTCGCCGTGGCCCCGCCCCGGCCCCGGCACCTCCTGAGGGAGAGGCGCCGCCGGCCGAGCGCAGGCCCGGCCATGACCGACTTCAAATTGGGCATCGTGCGGCTCGGCCGGGTGGCCGGGAAGGTGAGCGGCGCGGGGCTGGGGCAAAGGTCGTGCCGGAGGACTGGGGCGCTGGGCCGGGGGCCGGGCCGGCTCTGGGAGTAGGGGGCCGGGGTGCGAGGCAGGGGGCCGGACCGGAGCTGGGGGTGGCGGGCGGGGTCTGGGAGTCGGAGTCGGGGGTGCGAGGCTGGGGGACGGGGGCTGGATCGGGGGCCCGACCCGGGCCGGGGCACGGGCAAAGGCCGGGCGGTTTGCGGGCGGCGGGCCGACGGCGTGGTTCCCGGGGCAGCCCTCCTCCGGTTGCGGCCCGGGGCTCCGGCCGTGCGCCGTGGCCGGGGGAGCAGGGGGCTGTGGCTGCGCCTGCGGCCGCGGGGAGCGCAGGCCCTTCCGAGGCGGCGCGCTCGCTCCTCGCCGAGACCTGCGTGTGCGCGCCGCCTGTGCCTGCCGGTCCGTAGTGAGCTTCGGGCAGGGTTCGTGCTGCCAGCGGCGGCCCCGTCTGGCTGAGCCTCAGTGGGCCTCGCCAGAGCAGGGCCTCCCTCTGCTTCTCTCCCTTACCTGGCCCCGCCCTCCGCGTGTTCGAGGCTGGGGCTTCCTGGCACCTGTGGGCATTGAGGCTTGGCTGTTTCCAGGAGCCGGCCGGCCGTGCAGCTGCACCAGCCACGGACCTTACCCTGGATGGGAACCCTGTTCCCATCACCAGCGGCGGAAGCTTCTGGTGGGAGAGAGGAGCAGAGGCAGTCAGATGAAGGTAAAACCGATTCAGATGCTAGAAAAAAGCTTTCCAAGCGAGAATGACACTGGTCCGTTTTGGGGACCGTTTCCTGCCCTTCCTGCAAGGGGATGTGACTTTCTAACTAGGGAAGGGTGGGCTCCCCATCAGCTCTGAGGTCCCTTCTAACTCAGTGACTGATTGCACTAATGTCATCCCTTAAAACTTTTATTTGGAACATTTTAGACAGACAAAGAGGTAGGAAGGACGATTCAGTGAGCACCTGTGTGAGGACCACCTGGCTTAATAAATAAATGTTAACTGAAACCTTCTGCATATTCTGCCTCAATCCCGGCCCCCTCCCTCTACTCCAGTGACGTCATACTCTTGGACTAGGTTTATCAGCACATTAAAATGCACAGCTTAGTACCTGTCCAGTCCTGTGGCACTTCTTTTGGTTCTTCGCGAGCAGATGGGAAGTGAAGCCTGATGCCGCGACTCTGCGCAGTCAGGAGTGGGGAAGGACCAGGCTTTGGCACCTCTACCTGCTTTCAGAGTAGACGGCCGCTCGCCTGCTGAGCTCGCTTAGTCTCAAGGGGCGGCTCCTGCTCATTGTCGGTACCTCGTACTGATTCCAAATGTAATGTCTTGAAACGTTAATTTCCAGACCAAGTACACATTGATAGATGAGCAGGACATCCCGCTGGTGGAGGGCTACTCCTTTGAGGTAAGGACGCCGTTCCTTTGCCAGCATGCCCTTAGTCATGCCCAGGAGGGTCACAAGGGGTGGGTTTTCTTCCCTGTGATGTGAGGGCAAGACCTGGTACGTGAGCATCTCAAGCTGTCTGTCACTGCCCCGTGGAGCCCCCTACCGCCTCTGCGATGCTGGTCTTCCCCCACTTCCGCCTGGTTGCAGGCTCTTCCTGAAAAGGAGACAAATTGTGTCATGTTTGTGATTGAGTTCAGTTGGACAAGCTTCTGTGCCCTGGGAGACTCTCCAGGGCTGCCCCCCCTTCTCTCGCCCTCTGCTGTTCCTACCTGATGAAGCTGTTCGGCCTCTAGTCCTCACCCGCGCACTCCTCCTTCCACGAGTCTGTGGACCCACTCTTACCTCAGATGTCACCCTTTTACACTTACTTGGTCTAGGGCTTATCTTTTTTTTTACTGGGTGGGGGCTTTTTTTTTTTTTTTTTAAGGATAGGAAGATTTATTTCTCTGTGTCTACAATGTTTTGCAAAGAGTGGTTCGTGACTGCGTCTTGCCTCCACAAGAGGAGAGTGCTTCTTGGTGCCACGTGTCTGGGAGACTCCGGAGACCCCCAGGGTCCCAGGAATAGGCCTGGGATTGTCCCTCTGGCTTGTTTTTTAATTTGGAATGTTGTTGATAATCAGAGGCTTTTTAACAGAGCTTTTTCTTGTTTTCTCTCAGGCCCGGATGGAAGTAGACGCAGATGGAAATGGTGCTAAGATATTTGCATACGCCTTTGACAAGAACCGAGGAAGGGGGTCGGGAAGGCTCCTTCATGAGCTGCTGTGGTGGGTGTTCGAAGCTGCTTGTTTGCCCTGTCGGGTTTGCGCAAGCCCTGAGGTGCACGGGGCCCGTGGAGCCAGCAGACCCCTTGTTGACACATGGTGCCTTCCCCAGGTCTCCCAGTTAATTCTGTGTCATTGTCACTATCCCGGAGGGGTGGCTGCTTTGCGACCTGTGGCACTGGCAGGGCAGCCAGAGAGTCTGCAGGCTGAGCGCCCTTTCTGCTCGGTGTGTTTGGGACACAGCCTCCTCTGGGGGTTGGTGGGGTCTGGCCCCTCCTCCGGGTTGGGGAAGGGCCTTCCTCTCTTCTGTGTGAACAGCGAGGTTCCGAAGTGCTTGGGACCACGCAAGTGGGGTGTTCTCCACGCTGTGTGTGAGATGGTTTCGGGTTCCCTCCTTGGCTCCCTGCAGCCTAGCTCTTAAATCCAGGGGCTGGGCTGTCCACGTGGCCTGTCCTGTTTGGGCCACAGACTGACATACTTGGGTTCCTCTCTGTAGCCTTGCTCCTGATAGGTCCCGTCGGTGTGACCAGGGACCAGTTCAGGGCACACGGCTGAGGCGTTCAGGAGGGTTGGGAGCCCATCTGGAGCATTGTCTGTTTCCTAGGGAGCGGCACAGGGGGGGCATCGCCCCTGGGTTTCAGGTGGTGCATCTCAACGCTGTCACTGTGGACAATCGCCTGGACAACCTGCAGCTGGTGCCATGGGGCTGGCGGCCCGGAGCCGAGGAGACCTCCAGCAAGCAGAGGTGGGTCTTCTTGGGGCCTGGTGATGTGGCCGAGATGCCGCTGAGGGCGGCCCCTCCAAGCTCACTGCTAAGAGGGGCCCGCGACTACTCTGTGCTCTGAGGCTTCTGTGGGTTTGGTGACCTTGGCCGTTTTCTCTCAGGGTGCGGGGGTCCCCTTTTTCTTCACAGGGGGAGGAGACCGTTTGGATGCTTATCTTTCTGGGCTGGTCTTCTGAATTGGCTCTTGCGGGGAGAGGGGTTGTATGGGCCGGTCCCCTGTGGGTGGGCAGGACGCCCTTGAGATGTAGGAGCCATCTCCATCTCAGGGATGCCCCTGTGCACACAGATGGGTCTTGCAGTCATGCTCTTTTGTAAGCAGTTTGTCTGGTCAGTGGTTTAAAGGAAGCAGGACAGTGTGGCTCGGGGGTTGGCGACTCGGCCTCCACCTTTCCTTGGTCCTGAGGACTTGGGCGGAGGGGATGCTCCGAGGGCAGTTCCCGTGGCCCCAGGAACAAGCCCCTCTGTGACTTCATGGAGCCCTTAGGAAGAGCTGGGGACCAGCAGGATGGGAGCCAAAATGAGCCAGGGTGTCCCTGGCCACCTGTGCATCATTTAGGGGCTCCCTAGGGCTTCTGTGCATCTCCTCGGGCCCCTGGGCAGCTTCTCCTGACTTTGGCGGTGCTGGTACTGACTTCCCCTACAGGCAGAAGTCGGTGAGGTCGGTGCGGGGGTGTCAGTGTTTCTTAGGATGGAGACTGGGTGGCATCTTTGCAGTGGTCACCACTGGGGTCTTGGTAGAGCCCCATGCACTGGAGGTAGGAAATGGCAGGATTGCCCGGCCAGCTGGGCTTGCTGGTGGGGGATGGTCCCCAGGTGTAAGAAGGCCGCATCCAATCTGATGCTGCTATAGCTCTGGAGGGGTATCCATAACTCTGTACGGAAGGGGGGGGGTTCTCCAGGCGTTGGGGGTCTCTGCTCTGTTGTTAGAGGCTGATCCTAAGACCCCTCCTGAGGGAGGCTGATCCTCTTGTGGTAGCTGGGTTAGGATTTTCATCTTCCTGGAGGTTACGTGAGTCTAGACTTCTGGTTGCAAGTGACAGAAACTAAGCCCAATTTCGCTGAAGCAAAGATAGGACCCTTAATGGCTCCCCTGCTGAGATGTGGAAAGCCACAAAGCCACCTCCAGGTCTCAGGAGCGGCTGCCAGGGCTGCACACCCGCTTTCCTCAGCAGTGTCTGGTGGCGTGGGGAAGTCAGCTTGTTTTGAGTCACTTCTGTCTCCGTGCTGGGGGCAGGAGGGTTCTTTCATCAACAGAAGGAAGCTTGTGTCATCAGGACAAGTGTAAGGGCGGCTGAGCGGAACACCAGCCTCTGTGGATTTCCCCCAAGTTGTCCAGCACTCACATGGGTTCAGGGTAGGCCTGGGGCTCACCCTCCCTGGCTCCATGCAGGTCTGCTGCTGCCCATTGCAGACACTGGAGGGACACTGCCCACCGTGTCACCCAGCGATGGGTCTGTCTTTCTGGGATCTCAGCATTTGTCCATCTGAGCACCACGTATTGTTGTGAGATGAGGTGACCATGGTTAAGAAGACCTGTTTGGAAAAGGGTCTGTGACACCCAGGGCTGCCCCACCGGTGGTCTCCCCCAGGCCATGGCCCAGCTGCCCCATTCTCCTTCAGACCACTCCGAGGAGGCCCAGGACCACCCCAGGGGCCTCTCCCTGCTGGTCGGCCCAGGGGCAGAGGGGTTGGGGTTGGCCTTAGTTTGCCGGCCTGGGGTCGGCCCGTCAGCAGTCCTCCACCTGTCGGGGCAGAGCCAGCCCAAGGGTGGCCTGAACTCCCCGCTGGCCCGGCGTCACGTATCCTTCCATCTCACTCAGTGGCCTCCGCATGGCGGCTCTTTGTAGGAATCACCCCATATGTGAGGCGGGCGGTTTGGCAGCACAGCTCCTGCCAGGCACCTACCTTCTGCTCTGCTTTCCTGGCGTCACTTCAGTGGGGCCACGAGGGCGGCCCAGCCGGGTGGAAGGTGCTCTTTGCAAAGGTGCATTTCCCTCCCTTTCTGCCCTCGAAAGCCGGCTGGGACTGAAACTCACCTCTGTCTTCCAGAACTTCATTGAAGGGCTCAGAAAGTAGCCAGTTTTCTCCCACATCCTGACTTTCACCCTTTTTTTCTTTAAAAAAAAATCTTTTTATTGTGGCAAAATACAGATAACATTTACTGTCTTAACCACTTTTAAGTGCATGGTTCCGTAGCATTAAGCAAATTCAAATTGTCATGTGTCATCACTACCATTGTCTCTAGAACTGTCTCATCTTCCCAAACCGAAGCTGTGTCCCCATTAAACACTAATTCCCCACCCATCTCCTCTGCCAGCCCCTGGTACCTTCTGTGAATTGCCAAGTCCTTGGACCTTATCTGAGTGGATTGATATGGCATTTGTCTTTCTGTGTCTGCCTTATTTCACTTCGCCTCAATTATGTCTTTGAGGCTCATCCATGTCATAGCATGTGTCAGAATTTCCTTCATTTTTAAGGTTCAGTAATACTCCATTGAGAGAGAGTGTGTGTGTGTGTGTGTGTGTGTGTGTGTGTGTGTGGCACATTTGGTTTATCCATCATCCATCAGTGGGCACTTGGGTTGCCTCCACCCCTTGTCTGTCGTGAACGATGCTGCTGTGAACACAGTTGTACAAAGAGCTCTTCGAGTCCCTGCTTTTGATTCTTCGGAGTGTGCACCCAGAAGTGGAATTACAGGATCATAGGATAATTCCATCTACTTCTTGAGGAAGCTCCACGCTGTTGTCCACAGCATCTGCGCCATTTTACCTTCCCCCCAGCAGCGCACCGAGGCCCCAGTGTCTCCGTACCTTCACCAACACTTGTTTTCTGTTTGTTTGATAGTAGCCATCCCAGGAAGGTGAGGTGGTCTCATTGCGGTTTTGAGTTGCATTTTCCTGATGATAAGTGATGTTAAATTAAGCATCTTTTCATGTGCTTTTTGGCCATTTGTATGTCTTCTTTGGAGGAATATCTATTCAGATGCTTTACCCTTTTTTAAATTGGGTCGTTTGTTTTTTTGGTTGACTTGTAGAGTTCTTTATATATTCTGGGTACAAATCCCTTATCAGATATATGGTTTGCAAATATTTTCTCCCATTCTATAGGTTGCCTTTTCATTCTATTGATTGTCTATTGATTGTCTCTCTTTTTTTAAGTTTTTATTTATTTATTTAGGCTGCATTGGGTCTTCATTGCCGTGCGCAGGCTTTCTCTAGTTGCGGTGAGCAGGGGCTACTCTTTATTGCTGTGTGCGGGCTTCTCACTGGGGTGGCTTCTCTTGTTGCAGAGCATGGGCTCTAGGTGTGTGAGCTTCAGTAGTTGCAGCATGTGGGCTCCGTAGTTGTGGCTCTCGGGCTCTAGAGCGCAGGCTCAGTAGTTGTGGTGCACAGGCTTAGTTGCTCCGTGGCACGTGGGATCTTCCCAGACCAGGGCTCCAACCTGTGTCCCCTGCACTGGCAGGCGGATTCTTAACCACTGCACCATCAGGAAAGTCCCTGATTGTCTCTTTTGATGCACAAAATAATTGACTTTTCATGGAGTCCAATTTGCCTATTTTTTCTCTTGTTACTGTGCCTTTGGTGTCATATCCAGGATTATTGCCAGCTCCGACGTTGTGAAGCTTTTGTCCTGTTTTCTCTGAGAGTTTTATTGTTTGGGGTCTTACATTTAGGTCCTCGATCCATTTTGAATTAATTTTTGTCTGTCACATTAGAAGAGGGTGACCCTTCCTTTTTTCTTTTTTTTTTTGGAAGTATAGTTGATTTACAGTGCTGTGCCAGACCCTTCCCTTTTTTATCCAAGTCCCTCCCGGCCCGGTCTCCAGAGAGGGCGGGTGGGTTGAAGGGGATGGTCCACCCATCCGTTTGCTCTCGAAGTGCGGGAGGTGCCTCCTTCGGAGGCCAGCCCCAGGGCGGGCCGCTCACTGCCTTGTGCTCACCCCACCGCCCGTGCCTCTTGTGGGGCAGTTGCGGGCATTTACAAGCTTCTGGCCCTGTCCAGCAAGAGAAGTGTTCGGGGGGTGTAGAGCAGCTCACAGCAATCGGGCAGGCAGGCCAACCAGGGGCAGATGTGGGCGCCCCCGGGGCCGCGAGCACGTGCTCTCCGTGCCTGTCTTGTGTGCAGCCGTCCCAGGCGTTGGGGAGATTGACGAGCAAGGCAGACAAAGCCCTGCCCTGTGCCTTTTAGTGGGAAGATGAAACAGGCTACATACTGGTGTTCCAGAGAGGTGAGCCCAGGCAGTGGGGTGGGCCAGAGGAGAGTCAAGCTGCAAAGCTGGGGGCGGGGCAGCCTGAGAAGAGGAAGCAGCTGGTCCACCCTGGGGTCACTCATTGTCACCTCCATACCTTGACCCTTCCTGGCCAAGGCATCCTGAAGCGCCTGCTTCTCTCTTTAAGGGAGCAAAGCTTATACTGGCTGGCGATTCAGCAGCTGCCCACGGACCCCATAGAGGAGCAGTTCCCTGTCCTGAACGTGACCCGGTACTACAACGCCAATGGGGACGTGGTGGAGGAGGAGGAGACGTCCTGCACCTACTACGAGTGCCATTACCCGCCCTGCACCATGATGGAGAAGCAGGTGCGCGGTGGGGGAGCCGGGCCTCCCCTAGGACTGCCCTCTCGCGGCTTCTCCCCTGCGGTGGCCGTTCCTTTGTCACTGCCTGACCGGGGCCCAGACCCTCCGGCCTCGGCGCACGGACGGCCAGGTCCTCGCAGGTCTGCCGTGTGACCGGAGCGCTGCTCTTCTGTGTCCTTTCAGCTCCGGGAGTTCAACATCTGCGGGCGCTGCCAGGTGGCGCGCTACTGCGGCTCCCAGTGCCAGCAGAAGGACTGGCCGGCCCACAAGAAGCACTGTCGGGAGAAGAGGCGCCCCTTCCAGCACGAGCTTGAGCCGGAGCGATGACCGGGCAGTCAAGTGGCTTCTGATCTCCCCAGGCTGCGGGCTCTGCGGGCAGCTGGACCGGGGCCACCAGAGGGGCTGTTCCTGCACTGGCTCCACCACCGGAGGCCCCCCCACCCCGCACCCCGCGGAGCAGAGACAGCTGGGAGGCCCCCCGGGACGCTTCTCATTATTTATATGTTAATATGTTTGTAAACTCATGTACAGTTTTTTTGGGGGGGAGGCAGTGGGAGGGTTAGAAAGTACAAATAGGGTCATTTGCTGTAACACTCACTTTCTGGGCGGCTGAGCCGAGGAGGGCGGCCCGCCCGGGTTGGGGCAAAGTAAAGGGTGGGACCGCCCTGAGTCCTGGCTGCTGTCTGCGCTCCGCCTCGGCCGGCATCCGTGGTGTGGGTGCGGGTGCAAGGGCTGCCGTCCCCACCCCCAGGCTGCCTGGGAGCGTGAGGGAGACCCAGACGTGTCCCTGTCCTGCGGCAGGAGCTGCTGAGGGTGGTTAGTTGCTTGGCCCCTGTTCTCAGCCCCTTTGAACTCATACAGTGGGCGCCTGGGAGCGCGGGGGGGGGGGGGGGGGGGGGGGGGGGGGGGGGGGCTTCTCCCAGCAGGACTGCTGAGGTCCGCCTGCGACTTGGAGCAGCCCGAGGGGTGAGAACTGCTTTCCTGTGCTCCTTCTGGGAGCCGCAGATCTCAGGGCTGGGCAGCGTCTGGTACACCTGGCCAAGCCGCCTGGGGGCCATAAGCTGGGTGGTGTGGCTGGGAACTTGCTGGTCTCCAGGGAGAGTGAAGGCTGACACCCGTCTTGGGTCATCCCTGGCCCCACGTTGGTCCTGCAGGCTCCTGCCACGCCCTCCTTTCTGCAACGTTTCTGCAATCTCCCAGGACGCCCTGTGTGTGCTCTGCTTCCCTGGCTGGGGCTAGCCCCTTTGTGGCCTTTGGTCTGTGAACTGAGCTGAGCTTTCCGTAGCTTCTTTTGCAGAACTTGGAGGCCTCCTGGGCAGTGCGTCCTGGAGAACAGGACTGGGGAAATGGGTGATAGCAATATGCGGGGAGCAGGAGGGAAGGCTCAGTTCCAACCCCGAGGGAGGGGTTTTCTGCAGGTGAAGGGACTCCACGTGCCCACACGGGTTTTTGCTGAGAAGACCTTGCTACCGTGCAGGTCAGCTGTGGTGCCTCTTCCAGGTTGGGGTTTTTTGTTCCGGGTTCCCCCAGACCCCAGGTTGAGCACCAGTGGGGGCTCAGAAAGCTGTCAGAGAAGAGGCTATGTGATCCTGAGAGACTGTCCTACTGACCACAGCTGGCCCGAGCCCTCGGGACGTTCCCAGGGCCAGGACGACTCCCAATTCAGAGGCCAGCTCTGGCCAGGCCCATGGGGGTGGGGAATCCGGTGTAGACCAGCGTGTTGAGGTTTGGGTAGTCTTCCAGGCATGGGGCCCTGAGTGTGCTCAGTCTGCTTTTAAAAACAGGCTCCTGGGATGAGGAGGCCCTGGGCTACAGGCTGTGTGTCTTGCCTGTGTCCTTTGGGGAGCGGCCAGGTCGGCCCTCCGGGCTTTTTACGTTTCCTGACCAGGACTGTCTTGTGATCAGCTATTCCTTGGAAAATTACATTGAAAGGGAAGTGCCAGAGTGTCGGCCGACCCATAGGATGCCACGCTGGGTCCTGATCCCGGGTGCTTGCCGCCGTGGCTCATGGCTCATCTGGAATAGCCTTGACCTGGGGATCGCTGTCCAACGTGGCTGCAGGAGCTGGTGCTGTAGTTTAGTTGGTGGCTGTCCCCTCCTGATGGTGCTGTGTCTTGTCCTACTTGTTAGAGACTCTTTGAGTCTGGGCTGGAGCTAAGAGGGTGGTGGCCATGGGGGCCTAGGGTTTGCTCATATCAAGTCTCCTGGAGTGGATGCCCTCGTGAAGCTGCCCCAGGGTCCACACAGTGTTTTTATTCCCCTTTGCTTCCCTTGTTCTTTATTTGATACCCAGCCCCTGGTTTCTTTTCTCTTCTAAAGGCCCCGAACCTCTTAATTTTTGTAGGCACACATCGGAGAGCGTCTGAAAGTTCAGCATTCATTCATGGTTAAAACGTGGGCCATGTTTCTTACCTGTTTGGAGCGAGGTGTAGGGGGCTGCTTGGCCTGACTGCCTTTTGTACCAGATCAAATCAAGATGTGTGGCTCAGCCATTTCAGGCTGTCCTGTGGCTTCCTGACCAACTTTTCTGCTTCTCTGCTTCAGCTGCCATCTGAGCTGCTGACTGGTATCTGTATTTCTAGTGATAGAATCCACTTTAAAAACCACAGGCTAACTACCCAGGTAGCCATGTGGATTTGTCTTGTCCCATTTGCTGGAGCTGCCATAACAAATTATCTCAAGCTGGTGGCTGAAAACAATGTATGGTCTAGGTCCTAGAAGCCAGAATTCTCAAATCAAGGTGTGGGCAGGGCCATGCTCCCTCTGAAGGCTCTAGGGAAGGTTTGTTCCAGGCTCTCCCAGCTTCCGGCAGCCTCAGGCGGTCCTTGCCTCATAGAGACCTACCAGTCTTTACATTGTCTTGTCTTCCGTTGGTGTCTAACAGACCACACCTCCCCTTCCTAAGGATGCCAGTCATAGTGGATTAGGGCCATCCTAATGACCTCATTTTAACTGGATTACTTCTGTTACTAAACACCCTGTTTCCAAAGGTCACATTCTGTGGTACCGGAGATAAGACTTCAACATATCTTTTTTGCGGACACAATTCAATCCGTAACAATATCAGACACTTGCCTTCCCCAAACGTGTTCTGTAGAGTTCACTGACTTTATTGAATGCTGTCGGCACATACCTGGTTTACCAAATCAGATCGTGGCTGTGCTGGGTGTCCTCCCCTTCATCTAAATCTAACTGGCGCACAGACCCCTGCCGCTGGGGCTTAGACGCTGGCTCTTCTCCATGCCTTCTGTCCACCTTCCTGTCCACCACCCGTGCTCGGGGCCCTGTGGTCGACCCTGTCTCCTTTCTCTGCTGTCCAGTCAGGCACATGTGCGCCCACCGGTGCGCCGCACTTACTGCCCTATGGGCAGCTCCTTGGGGGTGGACATGACCAGGGAGAGGGAGGGCAGCCCAGGCCCAGCCCTTTTGGGTCAGACCCTGCACTCTGCTCCCCGGACGCCCAAGCCCTTTGCACACCCCACCTCCATGCCGCGCTCTCCTCTGCTCCCCCTTCAGAGTCCAGCTCGCCCGTGACTCTGTGCTGGACGCTCGGCTGTCCCCTCCCAGGCCCGCGTCTCGCCGCCCCTGCACGTGGGGCCAGTCGAGGCCCGCCGGCCGGCAGGGGGCGTGAGATCTCTGCCTCACGGTGGCGTCCACGGGGGCCGGAAGTCCCTCCCCGGAAGGAGTCATGGGGACGACGGCGGAAGTGGGAGAAGTACCGCCCCTTGGGCTGTGCACCTTCTTGGCGACGCGGGCTAGGGGACCCTGCTGTCAGCCTGGCTTCCTCACTTCTCCGCCGCCCGCTGTCCGCCACCCCGGTCGCCGCCGCGTCCTTATCCGAATGCTGGGCGGCCGGCAGTCGCGTCCGGCTGTTGCAGGCGGTGGACACGGAGCACACCGTGGACTCGGTGGAGTGGTGCCCGCTGGAGGGCTGCAGGCACTTGCTGGCGTGCGGCACCTACCAGCTGCGGAAGCCGGAGGACCAGCCCGCCGACCCGGAGAGCAAGGTGCGCGGGGCCATCGTGGCCTAGGGAGGTCTTCACCGTGGGTTTGCAGGTCTGCGATCTCAGGTGGCATTTGCCGAGCACCTAAAGCCCCAGACTCGAACTCCTCTCTCAAGAAGGGCGAGAAAAGTGTCTTGAGAGGCAGAGCCGACCACAGGCTTTGAGATCTCTGTGATCTGCTGAAGGGGAGGCTGAAAGGGAAAAGTCTTGTGTGGAGTCGTTCAGGAGGTGTGGATGCGACCTTGGCCTTGTGGCCAGAATGTAGGTTATAGACAGGGCATCCTGAAAGCGGGATGTCGTCTCTCTGCAGGCGTCGTCAAGGTTATGGATGAAGTCTAGAGCAAAGAGAAAATGGGAGTTCATAGGAGCTGTACGTAATCTATTGAAGGCATCTAGTTATGCAGATCCAAACCAGGATACTTTTAAGAGTGAACAGTGGCACTGGAGCAACAGGCCTAAGCCAGGACTCTCCCAGGCAAACTGTGTCCTGTGGGGACCCTAACTGTAGCTCCTGCCTATTGGCCCATTTAGAAGGAGCATCCCATCCTGCGTCCAGCAGGGTTTATCCACCTACTCACTAATCATGTACAAGAGAAGAGATGTTTCTCCAGCTCAGAAAATCATCGGTGCTGCTTCCAGGCAGAGGTCCGGAGTCTTGGCAAACCTCTTCTTTCCCTCAGTCCCTTTTCCCATCCCTTGGGTTCCTCAGTATTTATTAAGGTAATCAGAGAACACATTTGCATTTTTTGTAGAGTGGACTGGATGTTGATGAGCCTCAAATTCGTTTGGGTCGTCTCTACCTGTATAGTTTCAATGAGGACAGCTCTCCTTGCCCCCTGGTTGAGGTGCAAAGAAGAGATACTTCGGCGATCCTGGATATGAAATGGTACAACTTTGATAACCGTTCCCCTTGCTTGGAATTTGTCATGAGTACCTAATTGTTTGGTCAGAGGAGCCTGATGCCTGACAGCATGCAACAGGACGGGGAAGTGTCTGAAGTTTGGGTTCATTTCTTTACTGTGCTGCCTGCCTGCCTGTTGGCACTTGGAGGATGCTGTAGACTTGGGGCTCGTTTCCTTTTTCAGTTTCCAAGCCCTACAGGTACTGTTAGTCTGGGAAGTGAGGCTAGTTTTCTGCTTCCTAAGCTGAGTGATCTTGTTGGAACAGAACTGTAGGCTCCAACCTGGTTTTGGAGCTGAAATAAATACACTTATTTATTTATGGCCGTGCTGCGCGGCTTGTGGGATCTTAGTTCCCCGAACAGGGATCGAACCTGGGCCCTCGGCAGTGAAAGCGCAGAGTTCTAACCACTGGACCGCCAGGGAATTCCCTGGAGCTGCAATGTAAACAATGAGTTACTGGGGCGCATAGTGTTCCCTTGTACTCCAGCACATCCTGTGTTGTGACCCGCACGTGCGTTATCTCCTCAGGTGCCACATCGCGGTGGCCGGCCATGCGCTCTTGGGAGTGGCAGATGCTTCTGGGTCCATAGAGCTACTCCGCCTGGTGCGATCCGAGGTCAGTGACTGGGGCCAGGCTTAGTGGAGGGTGGAAGGAACCTGGATGGAGGGAGTTTGGGAGGGAGGCTGTGCTGATGCAAACATTTTTCTAGGGTAGTTTCTGTTCAACGGTGAACTTTACCATAAAACATTCCAAGGTAGCACACGGTCTATTTTGAGTTACTGGGTTCTGTATCTAACTCCAAGGGGAGGACACCTTGTGTGTCATCAGCAGAGGGGCTGTCAGTGGACCTGAAAGTCCTGTAAGGAAAGCTTGGGCCAGCATCCTGGGTTGATGACGCTGGGGCTAAGAAGAGCAGCGCATTTACTGGGTAAAAGTGGTGTTTCTCATTGATAATTAGGGGAGCACGTGATTCCTACACGTATTTTCCCAAGCATCTGACAGTGATCCTGTACCGTGCATTTGTAAAATGACCACGTGTTGGGGGAGGGAGGGGACAGGGAAGGCATATAGTGGGTTGAAGGAAACAGCCCACAGACCGTGCCCTGTCTGTGGGGGGACCCACTCTAATATAGGTGCTGCAAGTGGGACTGGAGCAGAGGTCCAGCTGGCCTTGGATTCACAGCACCTGAGGGCTTGTACAGCAAGGTCCTTGCTTCAGGCCAGCTGAGAGCAGCAGCCCTGTTTTAGGAAAGAGGGAAGAAATATCTGAGGAGGATATCTAGAACCAGAGCTGGAGGCAGGAACAGGTAAACCCAAGAGAGGATACAGCTGCTGGAACCCTGTTGATGGAGTTGAGCGCTGTCTATGTTGCTTAGATAGTAAAACTTAGACCTCAGAAAAGAGAAACAGCATTTTAATGGCAAGCTGTGGCTTCTGAAAGAGAATCAGAGGAAAGTTCTCCTTAGCTCTGTCCCTGGAGGCCTGGGCAGTGGGGAACCCGCACCAGCAGTGCTCCCTGGAGCCTGCAGTAGTCTCCAGGAGGGCTTGGACAGCGACGGGTCTGAGAAGCAGAGACCTGCTTCCCCTGGGGTCACGTGTGGGAAAGTCCTCCTTCAGGTGTGAGCGCTTCTGGAGGGCCTGGGCCGTCTGCAGTGTCCTCAGGTTCTTTTTTTTTTTTTTGATTTATTTTTTGGCTGCGTTGGGTCTTCGTTGCTGCGAGCACGCTTCTCGTTGTGGTGGCTTGTCTTTATTGCAGAGCGAGGGCTTTAGGTGCGCAGGCTCAGTAGTTGTGGCGCACGGGCTTAGTTGCTCCACGGCATGTGGGATCTTCCCGGACCAGGGCTCGAACCTGTGTCCCTTGCATTGGCAGGTGGATTCTTAACCACTGTGCCACCAGGGAAGTCCCTGTCCTCAGGTTCTGCTGTGAGTGACTGACACACTTTGTTCACCGAGTAGATGAGGGAAGCATGGCATACCCAAGCCAGGAGAATAGTCTCCTCAGGGTTCCGGGGCTGTTCCTCTCTGATGGCGTTCTTTTCTCTCCAGCAGAACTCTCACACACTACAGCCGTTCTCCCACTTTGCCCTGGAAAAGCAGTGTCTGGCCTTGTCCTTGGACTGGTCCACTGGGAAAGCCGGAAGGTGAGGGCCAGTGGTGACGGGCCTGAGTCTTTCCTCTGAGGGTCCCTTCGTATTTTCATGCAAGAGAGAAGGAAAGCCGCCTTGTGCTAGCCTTGACTGCGGCTCCCCAAGCCTGGGAGAATCACTGCCAGTCCTCACCGAAAAAGAGTGTTTTCATCAGGGGAAGCTGACCCTGGTTTATTTTGACAGGCTACTGGCAGCTTCGGTCTCTGCCCAGGCAAGCCTCTTAAGAAGTGTGTCCCCGTACCAGGTCCTGGAGAGCCTCTCTGTGACAGGTCTTGGGGCCATAAAGCGTCACTGGTTGGGAGCCAGAAGAGGCGATGAGTTTGGGTCAGTGGATGTATTTCAGCCAGATTTCCCCACTGCTTCCCTGTGTCCAGGGCCAGTGACCAGCCCTTGAAGATCATTGGCAGCGACTCCAGTGGGCAGCTCCATCTCCTGCAGGCGCACCAGGCAGGGCCAGGAATGCAGGCTGTGGGCACGTGGCAGGCCCATCACTTGGAGGCCTGGGTTGCTGCTTTCGATTACTGGCAGACGGAAGTCGTGTATTCAGGTCGGTACTCCTCCGCTGGGCGCCCCTCTCTGGAGATTTGCTGAGGAGGCACGGGCCAAGGGCGTGATTCTGGCCACGTTGGGATCTCAAGGACCTTTTTGGAGAGTCTGTTTTCTGGGGCAAAAGCTGTAGTTGGTGCTCACTTAGCTGCTCCTCGGAGAGTGACGTGCAGTTTGCTGCAGGCACTGCAGGGTCTTGGTGGCCCCCGTGTTGGAGCCACCCCCTGGGAGCCGCCGCCCCCGCCCTCGCTCTGAGTGTTGGATGCTTCTTCTCACACTCGGAAATCCAGTCGGAACTCCTTGCTCTCCACCTGGTACTTTGGGTCCGGTAGTGACTCGTCATGCATTTCAGGCTTGTCTGTTCCCTTTTGGAGTAGTTTATCTTCCTAGGGAAAGGGAAGCGTGAGAGAGAGAGGGTTGACTTCCTGGTACTGAGAGTGGTGTGTATGCAGCGGGATGCTGACGTGGGAACGAGGTCGTTCAGGTCAGCTCCTTTCACGCTCACGGCAGGGGAGGGCATGGGTCTCTGAGAGAAGACAGAAGAGGAGCTGCTGAATTTGCAGAGGCAAGAAACCATCTGCACCCGTATCCCTTTCTGCGTCCAGTTGCTGGTAGTGTTCTGAGCTCCAGGGCGAGACGGGGAGGCCAGGGCTGCAGGGCTGTTCTGCTGGCCTGTCAGGATGCTGCACAATCTCACTGGGCCCCCAGAAGCTCCTGCTGAGGCCCTGAGGGACAGCTGTGGTGCCCAGTCCAGGGAGCACGTCAGCCTCGTCTTGGCCTCTCAGCGGTGTTCACGTGCCCGACCCCTCGCTCCCCGCACATTCTTTTCCCTGGGTCATCAACGCCATGCCATCTGGACTCTCCCCTTCTTTCTCTGGCTTCTCTTCCTTCTGCTTTGTGGGCTCCTTTCCCTCCGCACAAAGGGTTCACGTCCTCTGACCTCTGTGTGGGTCTCCCTCTCGCTCCGCACTGCTGCTCTCCTGACTTCAGTTACTGTGTCTCTTCCACAAACACTGTGTTTAACCAGACCTTGTTTCCTGAGCTTTTCTGCATTGTCTTGCCAGCACTGCAGCGCTCGTGCAGGGATGCTCCCAGCGCCTACTCCGCGGGCCTCCAGCTGAGCCCCATACTCCCTGTGTTGCCCTGTCACATACCTGTGCCTGCCTAATGTCCCGGCCCAGGACAAGGTCTGCTCACCCAAATCACACATCTCTGTCCGCTCACTGCTCCTCTGAGTCTGTGTCTTGTTGGTTTTCTCTTCTTCTTTTCAAAAATTAATCAATCAATTGATTAATTTTTTAGGCCACGCTGTGCAGCCTACGGGATCTTAATTCCCTGACCAGGGATCGAACCTGAGCCCGCTGCATTGGAAGCGTAGATTCTTAACCACTGGGCTGCCAGGGAAGTCCCGCTCATCCTGATTATGATTTTGTGTTTAATGCTTCTTTTCGCCTGAGAGAGGATCCTTTCTGGGGTTTTTGTTGTCACATCCTTGAACAGACTCAGGGAGAACGATAAAGATTTAATTTTTTGAGCTCTCATTTGTAGATTAGTTCTTCTGTCTTGAGGCTTAGCTAATTCAGAGCAAGGGTGTAGTAGGACAGTGATTTAATAATTCAACACCAATTCATTCATCCAACAAGCATCTACTGAGCACCTACTACGTGCCAAGCACTGTCCTAGGGGTTCAGGAGGCATCCGTGAGCAAGAGACAACAGTCCCTGCTTTCATCGCACTTCCGTCGCTTGTGGGGAGATGGACAGTGAATGCTAGGCGTACTATGCACTGCAGGTGACAAGGGCTTTGGGAAGAAGAAAGCTAGGACAGGCTGAGGGCATCAGGTGCTGCAAGCAGGTGCAGATTGTCGCATTATAGAGACTGGTGTGTTCAGAGTAGCGAGTGGCCAGTATGGCCAGAATGACATGAGTGAGCAGTAGGATAGAGAAGGCAAGGTCAGGAGTCACAGAGACAGGGCACGGGGCCTTGCAGGCCGCAGGGGGGCCTTGGGCTTTTGCTCGGAGTAGAATGAAGCCATTGTAGGATATTGAACAGAGGAATGACATTTTCCGACTTACATTTTAAAATTTAAGAGGATCTGGGACTTCCCTGGTTAAGAATCTGCCTGCCGATGCAGGGGACACGGGTTCGAGCCCTGGTCCGGGAAGATTCCACATGCCGCGGAACAGCTAAGCCCGTGTGCCATAACTACTGAGCCCGTGCACCTAGAGCCCCTGCTCCGCAACAAGAGAGGCCACCACAATGAGAAGCCCGCGCACCGCAATGAAGAGTAGCCCCCGCTCGCCGCAACTAGAGAAAGCCTGCACACAGCAACGAAGACCCAACGCAGCCAAAAAATAATAATAATGATAAATAAATTTTAAAAATAAATTAAAAAAAATTTAAGAGGACCCCTTCAGCTAATATGTTGAGTATAGATTGCAAGGGGGTGAGGTTCTAGGCTGGAGACCTGCCATGCAGGTGAGGTATGAGAATGACTCAGGCTAAGGTGGGAGCAGTGGAGAGGAGGAGAAGTGGGAAGACTGCTTGGTGTGAAGGTCGATCAATAGGATTTCCTGGTGGAGCAAATGTGGAGTGTGAGAGAAAGAGGAGAGGCCGCTGTGTAAAGAAGCCACACCGGTTCTCCTCACAGGTTTGCCACACAATGGTAGCTTGTATCTGAGGCTCACACACAGGCTCAGTGCCTGGATGGACTGACTCTGCTGACCCACCTTGTCATAGATCATGTTCATCCCACATCCGTTTTGTCTGATATAGGGATTTGTAGTGTGCTCAGTAAGTACCTGTGGGTGGGTAGATGGGTGGTGGATGAATGGGTGGATGGATGGGTGGTGGATGGTGGATGGGTGGTGGATGGTGGATGGGTGGTGGGTGGATGGTGGATGGGTGGTGGATGGGTGGGTGGGTGTGTGGTAGATGGATGGGTGGATGGATGGATGGTGGATGGGTGGTGGATGGATAGGTGAATGGATGGTGGATGGGTGGGTGGATGGAGGATGGATGGTGGATGGGTGGGTGGGTGGTGGATGGGTGGGTGGGTGGATGGATGGTGGATGGGTGGGTGGGTGGTGGATGGATGGTGGATGGGTGGGTGGTGGATAGGTGGGTGGGTGGGTGGTGGGTGGGTGGTGGATGGGTGGGTGGGTGGTGGATGGATGGTGGATGGGTGGGTGGGTAGTGGATGGATGGTGGATGGATGGGTGGGTGGGTGGTAGATGATGGACGGATGGAGTTTCAGGCAGACGTGGTTGTTCTTTTGCTCCTTTTTGTCCTCTCTGTAGGTCTTCCTCTTCAGTGTTTCTTCCCTTTTCCCTCGAGATACCATGACATTCTATTGTTGATGTTGCTTTTCTTCAAAGACTGGTTGTGGGTCAGGGCACCAGCTCCCTCGTTTTTTCTATCCTTTCAGTTTCCCCCAAACAAGCACAGGGCTCTTTTACTGTAAGGTTACAAAGGGCATTTCTCTTTAAAACACATGGCGGTGTGTCAAAGGTTCCAGAACCTTACAGAGCCTCCCTGTCTGATGCCTCCTGCACGCAGGTCTGTTCGGAGCACTTCGACGGGGCCACTCTGGTTCCTGGCATCAGGAGCCCGAAGGGTTGAGCCTTGTGTGACCTGGTCGTTCTGCCCCCATAGGTCTGCCCTTTTCCTACGGGTGTAGCCTCTGTCTTTCCCTGCAGGTGTCTGAAGACACGGTTACAGCACAGGGGTGACTGTTTCTGGGGCTCCCCTGCCTGTGGCAGCCTGAAACCCGAGAAAAGCCACCCGTGGGAATTTCCTCACAGACATAAACCCAGTCCCTGAGAAATGGCCATCAGTGCCCGTCCTCATCAGTGGCTCTTTCTGTTTCCATGCAGGTGGGGACGATGGCCTTCTGAAAGGCTGGGACACCAGGACCCCTGGCACATCCGTGTTCACAAGCAGGAGGTACGTCACCGGGGGGCCGGTGCTCGGCGTGGGGGGCAGCCCTCCCTGCCCGCGGGCGGAGCAGCGCTGCCGGGCTTCTGCTCAGGCTCACCCTTCGCTCTCAGACACTCCACGGGCGTGTGCAGCATCCAGAGCAGCCCCCATCGCGAGAACATCTTGGCCACGGGAAGGTGAGCCCCCTAGGGTCCGTGCGCATGGGTTCCTCCTGCACCGTCGCTTCCTTCCCTGCTGTTGGCCACTGTGATGCTCGACTGGGCCAACTCTCCACCCAGAGTGCGGGAGTCGGGGTTTGGGAAGGGAACCGAGTCCTGGAGGGGAAGTGGGCCGGGTCTTCCGGGAGGTGACCCCTGCTGCCCTGGGGCCTTGCTCTCCTGCACGCTCTCTGCGGTCGATGGGTTTCAGCTACGACGAGCACGTTCTTCTCTGGGACACTCGGAGCATGAAGGAGCCGTTGGCGGACATGCCCGTGCAGGGCGGGGTGTGGAGGCTCAAGTGGCACCCTTTCCACTCGCACCTGCTCCTGGCAGCGTGTATGCACGGTGGCTTCACGATCTTCAGCTGCCAAAAGGCCATAGGTGAGTGGGGGCCTGGGGCGGGGCTCCCAGTTTCCTGCCTGCTTTTGCTGCACCAAGCTCTTCTGCAGCCTCCACGCGTTCCCAGGGTCTCCCCGTAGGCCTTGCCATGATTTGTAAGTCTGCCGACTTCAGAATCTCAGTTTCAAGCGTGCTGCTCTCTAACCGTGGTTCTTCCCTGACCATCTCAATTGTTTTGGTACCTTCTGCATTCAGCAGTCTGCTGGCCCTATTGGGACCTCTCCACCAGAGGTGTTAACCACTGGTCGCTTTCCTAACCATCCTTGTCCCACTTTCTGCCAAGTCTTCCTGCTTGCGGACAGCGTAGGCTCCACGGCCTTGTGTTCCAAACATCGTTAAACTCTTCCCCTTGCTGCTTCCTCGTACCCTCTGGGCAGAATCTAGCACTGGTAACCCCAGCTTGCTTATGCCTGAGCCACAGAACGTGGCTGAGGGAAACAGCCATGCAGCGTGATCTCACCGCAAGTTTATGCTACTGTGGGTCCCTTGTCAGGCAAACCTTGACCTTTCTGTAGCCAGTGATTCTTCACTGTCAGGGCTGTTCCACGTTTTCTTTTCTTAAACCCCCACCCCCTGCGCTCCCCGCCTCACGCATCCCTCGTGATCTCCCGTCCCCCTCCTCTGTACAAACAAGGGATTATAGGCGCCTCCCATCATGGTTCCAAGGTCAGTGTCCCCTGTACTGGCTGTTCTCAAGGGCTTCGTCTTCTGAATCTTCAGTCCTCCGTCTACTGCGTCATTTCTGTTTATCACATGAATGTGCTCTGACAGTTCTCGCTGTAAAACAAGTTGCAAACTTGCTTCTTTCTAAGCATAGGATTTACAGTGATCAGTTGCCCTCTAGGCTCTGCTTTCACTGCATCCCATCAGTTGCTTTTTTTGCTTGCTTGTTTTTGTTTTTTTTCAATTTTTTTTTTTTTGGCTGCATTTGTTGCTGCGTGCGGCCTTTCTCTAGTTGCGGCGAGCGGGGGCTACCCTTCGTTGCAGTGCGCGGGCTTCTCATTGCAGTGGCTTCTCTTGTTGCGGAGCACAGGCTCTAGGCATGCAGGCTTCAGTAGTTGCAGCACGCGGGCTCAGTATTTGTGGCACATGGGCCCTAGGGTGCATGGGCTCAGTAGTTGTGGTGCATGGGCTCAAGAGCGCAGGCTCAGTAGTTGTGGCACATGGGCTTAGCTGCTCCACGGCATGTGGGATCTTCCCGGACCAGGGCTCGAACCCGGGTCCCCTGCACTGGCAGACGGATTCCCAACCACTGCACCACCAGGGAAGCCCTATTCCTGACCTTGATAGGGTCCCTGCTGGTTCCCATTTGGTTTGATGATATATAAGGACTAATGTGTGTGCTTAGTATTCATCAATCATGTTTTCATGAGTATTTTTTTAAATCAGGAATTGTTGATTTTTTTGTTAAATGCTTTTATAATATCTATTGAACTGTATTATTTTTCTCCTTAGATATATTAATATGGTAAATTTTATTTATGGATTTCCTAATATGGAATATATTCCTGGAGTAAATCCCACTTGCTTATGCTTTTGTTTTATTTTAGTTGTCAAAAATTTTTTTGAGGTATAGTTGATTTACAGTATTTTGTTTTATGTATACAATATACTGGTTAACAGTTTTTAAACGTTATATTCTGTTTATAGTTATTATAAAATATTGATTATATTCCCTGTGCTGTACAATATATCCTTTTCTTGTTTTTGTTTTGTTTTTTTGGCCACAGCATGTGGGATCTTAGTTCCTCAACCAGGGATCGAACCCATGCCCCCTGCAGTGGAAGCACACAGTCCTTACCCACTGGACTGCCAGGGAAGTCCCTGTACAATATATCCTTGTAGTGTATTTATTTTATACATAATAGTTTGTACCTTTAAATCCCCTACCTCTATCTTGCCCCTCCCCCCTCCCTCCCCTTACTGGTAACCACTAGTTTGTTCTCTACATCTGTTTCTTTTTTGTTATATTCACTAGTTGTTTTATAGTTTAGATTCTACATATAAGTGATATCATATAGTATTTGTCTTTCTTTGACCTATTTCACTAAGCATAATACCCTTCAGGTCCATCCATGTTGCAGATGGCAAAATTTCATTCTTTTTTATGGCTGAGTAATATTCCGCTGTATATATACATCACATCTTATTTATCCATTCATTTGTTGATGGACTCTTAGGTTGCTTCCATATCTTGGCAGTTGTAAATAATGCTGCTGTGAGCATTGGGGTGCATATATCTTTTTGAATTTTTTCATTTTCTTCAGATAGGTACCCAGCAGTGGCATTGCCAGATCATACAGTAGTTAGTTTTATTTTATTTCTTGAGGAACCTCCATACTGTTTTCCACAGTGGCTGCACCAGTTTACACTCCCACCAACAGTGTAGGAGGGTTCCCTTTTCTCCACATCCTCACTGACATTTGTTATTTGTGGTCTTTTGATGATGGCCATTCCGACAGGTGTGAGGTTATATCTCATTGGGGTTTTTATTGGCGTTTCTCTGATGATTGGTTATGTTGAGCGTCCTTCCACGTGCCTTTCGGCCATCTGTGTGTCTTTGGAAGGTGTGTTGTTTTTCCAGCGCGGTACTGGGCTCTGGCGGCACCTTACTGGGGACTTGCATTAACGTTCAAAGGAGACACAGACTTTCTTCTGTGCTATTTAGCAGCATTATGTTTGGTTCATGGGAGAATCAAAACCAAAAGTGTGAAAATTTTTCTTCATTTTCTCTTGAACAATTTATATGCCATTTGGATTATCTTTTCATTCAAGATTTGGTAAAAAAAAAAATCTCCTGTGAGACTGTCTGGGCCTGATATATTTTTGAATGATGGTTCTGTGTTAACTTTCTCTATATTTTTCTATGGAAGTTGGTTGTTTATGCTATATGTCTCTACTGGGGTCAATTTTGTTTTCTTTTTTCTTTCTTCTTTTTTTTTTGGCCATGCCAGGCGGCATGCGGGATCTTCCCCGCCCCCTGCAGTGGAAGTGTGAAGTCTTAAGCACTGGCCCACCAGGGAAGGCCTGGGGTCAGTTTTGAACTGTATTTTCCCAGGCAGCTATTCATTTCATCTACATTTTGAAATTTATTTGCCCAAAGATGTGTAAAGTTACTTGGATTTAAAAAAAAAAATTTCTTCTCTAATAGTTATTTCCCCTTTACCATGTTTTACTTTGTATACTTATGCAAGTGTACAATATTTTTTATGTCTTTTTCCTTAATTAGGTTAGTTACTAGCATGTATATTTTACTTCTTTTAAAGAAGCAGGGTTTTACCTTTTTATTATAGTCTGGTGGTTTCTGTTCTCCACCTCATCAACCTCTCCTTTTCTCTTTGTCGTTTCTCTCCTTGTGCCTCCTGTATTCTTTTTCTAGCATTTTGAGTTGGGAATACAATTCACTTATCTTTATTACTTTGTATTGAGTGTTTTTATGTCTGAATTTTTCTCTGATTTAAGCACATTGTTAGGTTCTGATATGTAGTAATTTCACTTTCATTTTTATGAAGAAATTCTATGACTTGAGTTTGTATTTCCCCTTTTACCCAAGTGTGGTTTAGTAGAAGTTTCTAAAATTTGTAGGTGGAAGCAATTTTTCGTATTTTGACCACATTATTAAGTTTGTTTTATTGCGCTGTGATCAGAGTGTTGCTTGTACTGTTTCTACTTTATAGTACTTTTCGACTTCTTGTTGCCCAGCATGGTTGTTCAGTTCATGCTACACATGCACCTGAGTAGTGGATGTGCTGTTGCTGTGTGGTATAACTGTGTGGTAGGAAGGCTGCTGTGTCCACCTGGGCCACGAGCGGGTGCTGCCACTGGTTGGATGTACGGCTACAGTGCGCCTTAATTGTCCCAGTGACCCTCGCCTCCCGGTACCCCAGCGTGCACACCATGGAGCGGGAGGTCTCCTGGGAGCTTCCTTCGGTGGTGGTGCCAGGGCGCCTCTCTGCTCTCAGGGTAAGCTTGGTGTCCAGCTCCTCTGCTCTAGGGTAAGCTTGGTGTCCAGCTCCTCTCTGGAGCCGCCTCTGCTCAGGCAAAGCCCTGGGTTACGGAGGAGGATCTCCAGGGCCCTGGTTGTATCATTGGTGTGTTTCTTGATGCCAGCTGCAGGCTTTCCGCATCACTGCTTATTCTAGTCGTGATTCAGATTCCGATCACAATTCAGAGTGCAGTGGCACTGATCCCTGCACTTGGGAGGTGGCAGTGGCATCCAGGCTAAGTGAAGACTGAATGGCCGGCCACTGGGCCTTCCGGCTGGTGACAGTTTTCTAAGCCCGCATCCCCAGCTCACTGGCCACTAGTTTTCTGAGGCTGCTCTTGCCAGCCTCGGCCTTGCCCTGGACCCTTGACCATCTCAGGTTTGGTGACACCTCATCATTTCTTTTTCTGGTCGCATATTACTTTCACACTTTCTCAGCCATGTTCTGTCCAGAATAAGGCCGGGCCTTTGCCCGTCCTGCCCTCTGTCTTCAGAGTTGCCATAGCAACTCACCATAAGGAAAGCTGCTCACGCTTCAGCTCTTCAGTGAGTTACTCCCTTTCCAAGCTCAAGTCCAAACCCTCTAATGCAGCACGCTGAGCTCTGCATCACGGGACCCTTCTGACGTGTCGCCAGTTCCTGATGACACCTCAGCCACGTCCACTCATGTGTGGTTCCTCACACACGCCAGGGTCTTTCCACCTCTGTGCTTTACACTTACTGTTCCCTTTATTTCTTCTCATACACCCCTTTCCCTCCGTTTGGCTCACTCGCTTGTCCTTTGCTTTTAAGTCTTAACGAGAAGCTTCTGCCGAGTCCTAAGGGTTCAGGTTCGGGTTCTGGTTAGCTCTGTAGGCTTAGGGTTAGGGTTAGGGTATGGGTTAGGGTTAGGGTACACGTTAGGGTTAGCTCTGTAGGGTTAGGGTACGGGTTAGCTCTGTAGGGTTAGGGTTAGGGTACAGGTTAGGTTATGGGTTAGGGTTAGGGCATGAGTTAGGGTTAGGGTATGGGTTAGGGTTAGGGTACACGTTAGGGTTAGCTCTGTAGTGCAGGCTGACTCCTCTCTCAGGAACACAGAGTGCATTCCCTGCAGGATGATGGTCTGTGCTTCTCTGCTTGTCTGTCCGCGTCTTGATAGTCCTCTGCGTGACACACAGTGGTTGCTCTTGGCACATCGTCTCGCTTCGAGGGTGGGTAGGGCCATCGGGTGGGGATGATGAGATCAACCCTGGCTAAGTTTCCCATGTCCTCCTGTCTCACTCCAGAGGAGAATCAGGAAGTGTTCCCAGTCACTCTGTCCTACACCTTGCCCAACTCACTGGTGTATGGAGTCGACTGGTCCTGGCTCTACTTCCGCCGCTTGCCGCAGACCCATCCGTCATTCTGCTTGGGGTCCTCTCCTGGCAGCGACCCAGGAGCCAAAACAGCAGACCCAGTCTATACCCTCAAAGTTGCGGCCCAGTCACCAGCACCCTGTTTTGAGCGTCTAGCTGATGCTGATGGAGAGGGTGGTACCAAACACCAGAGTGGAGGCAAGCTGAAGAGTCCTCTCCAGCCCTTTGCAGAGGAGAAGAGCGGCGGCCGGCTGCATGCCTCGGGGGTCGAGATCTGTGACTGTGACCAGTACCTGGAGGCAGCCACCTCTGACGCCAGCCTTCTAGCTACTTGCTCCTTTTATGATCATGTTCTTCACCTCTGGAAGTGGGAGAACAGCTGAGCTAGGGAAGTTACTTGGTTTGACATCGTAAAGACCATTTCCACCAATAAAACCAAGAGTATGTCTACCTTTTCTGAGAATGAAGTATCCTCAGACCATCTCACTGACATTCTGGCTGCATGCAGGTTTTCTGTATAGGGCTCAGTGCATCTCATGGAATCTCCAGGTAGGCAGTCAGAAAAGCTGTTGGCCTCTTAAATAAGCCTTATCTGCTGGGGCCCTTCAAAATGGTGATTCTGTGGCAGCAGGGGGCAGGGTGTGGGTGGGGCATGGTTCCCAGCTCTGTCTTGTCAGTTTCCTGTGTTTCTGACTTTCAGTTCTTCATACTTATTTAAGCAACTGTTTGTATTAACTAAAAGGAGTGGCTTTGTTTTTTTAAGCTACTTTAAAACACCAGAAGTAGTTTTATATGAACATTAAAAAAGCTCATGTCATGGCACCAGAAGTGCTTGTATAGCCTCCTGTGCAGAGAAGCAAAAGGAAGTGTATACACGTTCTGAGTTGCTTTAGCATGTCATAAACTTGAAATACGTTGTCATATGCTGAATTAGTCATACTTCCTCACTGCGGCTTCAGTAAACCAAGTAGCTTCCAAACCTGGACACGGTTTAACTCCAGAAACATAACTGGGTTTGTGACTGATCTGACTCCCATAGATCAGTTCCTCCTTGTCTCTCTGGAAGGAACAGATGTTGAAGTATAGGCCACTGTGGAATTTGTCAGCTCCTCAGCATCCACTAATAAATACAACAGATATGTGTTCCGAGTTAGAAAACACAAGCCTCTATCCTTTGCTTTCTTATTTTCTGACGGTACAACACTGTGTGCCAGTACAGGTCAGAATGTGTTAATGTTGAACCCTCCTCCAGAGTTTATTTTAGGATATTTCACTTAAGGGTCAGTTAAATATGAAACAGAATTAGAATCTGAGGGATTATGCACTGAAACAGGAAAACACAAGGAGGAAGGAGACTATAGATTACTAGGGAAATACGAGTTTGGCATCAACTTCCTGTGTGGCCTTATCTTTAGGTTTACCCCAAGGGGGGCTGTCTCACCTGACTCCCCAAAATAAGCTGCTTTGGAACCCATAAGTATTCTCATTGGTGGTTCCTTGCGGTGAATTTTGGGGGATGAATTAACCAGTGCTGTCATGTGGCTGGATCTGCCTTGTGAATTCTCTTTCTCCTGCAAGCTAAGCCACGTGTTCTTGCCTACTTCGCAGAACCTGTTGGTTGGGGTTCTGGTTTGGCTGGAACCTCAGAACGTCGCCTCGGTCACTACGCCCTAGCCTGTTACGTGTCACACTTTCCTTTTCAAAATGACCAGCTGCCCCGAACAACACTGTAGGGTAGCCAAGGTCTTTAATAGAAGCTAAACGAGGGCAACGCCTCCCCACCCGCCACCCGGGAGCTAGGCTCAGCGAGGAGGATAGGTCGAAGTCCTCAGTCGCAGGCACACCCGACCGCCGCCGACTGCTCCTAGCGCGGGAAGTTCTTGGGGTACAGCTGGAAGAGCTTGCCTTCCTGCGTGGGCTCAAAGCCGTACTTGTCCAGGCGCTCAGGGTCGAAAGTCCCGGCCTTGAAGTCCTTCTCGATAGCAGGTGCCGCTGTCTCCAGAAAGAGCTGCTTGGCCGTCAGGGGAACGTCTGTGCCCTCCGGGGCGCGGTAGTTCACGTACGGCTTGAGCTTGAAGCCGGCCAGATCGGGGACCACCAGCTCCGGGACCATTTCCTTGACCTGCACGAACTTGCCGTCGCGGCCCCGGAAGCCGATGCCCTTGGCGCCGCGGCTCTTGTAGAAGGTGCGCGGGCCCCGCTTGCTGGTCCACTTGCTCATTCGGTCGGCGCCCCGCACCAGGGCGCGAGCCGCCCCGCTCAGGAGGCCCATGCCGGGGCCCGAACGACGCGAACGCCCTCCGACTCCCGCGCACAGCCACGCGAACCCCGGCAACCCAGCGCTCTGCTTCCGGCGACCACTGCAGCTTCCGACACCCCCTGGGCCCCCGCGCCAGAGCAAGAGCAGCTCCGATTGGCTGCGACGCGTCCAATGTGCAGCCTTGGCCCTGCGGGGGGGCGGGACCTGTGGGGGCATGGCCAATGCTCGGGGAGATCCCGCGTCCGGGCGGGCCGTCAGGAGCGCGGCCGTGGGGGGCGGAGCTTCGAGGCGCAGGGCCGGACGCCGTGAGTGCGGACGTTAGGGGCGGGGCTTCGGGAGGAGCGACGGGAGTGCCGGGTGTCGGGGGCGGGGCGTCAGGATGGAGTGACGGGAGCGCGGGCGTCGGGAGCGCGCGATCCTGGTGAGTCGCCGCCGAGCGCCCCGAAGTGGCAGACCTGGGGGTCCGGTTCTGTGAGCAGAGGTAGCCATCCCCTCCCCCATGCATCGTCGGGACGTACACTGCCCCACAGGGCTGTCGCCGGCGACGCACCTCAACCCAACTGCCCCCAACCGGACGCCTCCCAACCTTACTGCCTCCAGCCCCGACTGACCTCAACCCAACGCCCCTCAGCTCGACGCCCCCCAACCCGACTGCCCTCAACCCCGACTGCCCCCAACCCCGATGCCCCTGCAGCTGAACGCCCCCCAACCTGACTGCCCTCAACCCGACGGCCCCATAATCACTGCTCTCCAGCCCTGCGCCCTAACTTCCACGCCCCCCTAACCACCATCTTCCTAACCTCGATGACCCCAACCGCGCCGCCCCCGGCCCCCCAGTTCTCCTGCGCTCTGTCTCCTTCCCTCCCGTCCCCTGCGCTGTGGAGCACGTGCAGCAGCTGAAGGCGGTTTGGTTGTGTGGCAGGTGCTGGGGCCTTGAGCTCTGTCGCCTGTAAGCCTGGGAGGCGTGGGGAGACCGCCCTGGTCAGGGCTGGGCCGCAGAGCTCGGGTCAAGGCGTTGCTGGTCCTTGAGGAGACATCTGAGAAGAAAGGGTTTCCTACGGGGCCGGCAGGGACCTTTGACCAGTGAGCAGATGCAGGTGACCCTGCACCTACCTTCTGCTCCCTGACTTCTCCCGGTGGGATTTCGGAAGAGACAACCCTCTCTTACTGTTGCCCTTCCAAGGGACCTGGGAGCCACAGGGTGAAGGCCCTAGACGGGGCTCCTCCCTGCGGCACAGAGGCCATGTGAGCAGAGCTGGTCCTCAAGTTCACCACACCCCAGACCAACACACCCACCTCCAGGGCTCAGCCGCACTGCGGGGGAAATCCTGTGCACAGGCCACTAGGGAGGGTCTGGCTCACAGCCTGTAGTGGCCACGCACCCCTCCGCAGGTGCTGGAAATCCCTGCTGCACTAGGCCTTTGCCTGGCTGCCCACACTGGCCCTTGACTGGCTGGGAGAGGAGCCCGGGACTTGGCTGCAGTTCTAGGTTCCTGGGCAGCCACGCGAGGGCTATTTACAGAGAGGGAAGGGGCTCCGATTGCTTGTGAAAAGAGCTTCTCTCCATGGAGAACACAGTTTTTCATCAGGGTTTTCCTGTCAATAGAAACATAATTTAACGTGGACAGGAACCTGGGGAAGGGCTGGGAGACACTGCTTTGCACGTGAGCGTGAGGTGGTGGAACGTGTGCCCTCCTTGGAACCAGTCTCTCTTCTTTTGTTTCACTTTTAGCCATGGAGCAAGAGGGGGACGCCGGCCCAGAGGTGCAGAACCTGAGGATTCCAGTGAGGAATCAGCCTTAAAATTCCCAGTTATGGCCACTTCAGGACAAGGAGAAAGGGTCCTTTTAACATCTGCCCCGCAGCAACTCCTTGAAGCCTGCTGCATGTGGGGGTGGTGTGTGGGGCCTGTTTTCCCCTTGTCAGGGCTGAGGCCCTCCCTCCTCTTCCCCAAGGTCACTCTTGTGAGTTCCTGCTTCCCCTTAGGAAGTCTGCTTGCTTTGTCTTAGGGCCTTTTACCCGTGGAACATATATAGCCACATTACAAGGGCCTTTATCTCTAAACCAGAAATGTAGATGCATTAAAACCGTGAAAAGCTGGAAAGTCTGAGATGCCTAACCACAAGAGACTGTATAAATAGGCCTGGGGCGTCCCCGTGACCCTTCCTGTGGACAGCCCTAGCTGCCCCCCAGGGGGTGGCTGAGCTCGGAGAGACACACTTAGGAGGAGGGTGCTCATCTGCTGCCTGGTGGATGTCGTCTTTAGCCAAGCACGCAGTCTGGGCCGGGGGGCCTGGACGCCTCACTGTGAAGCAGAAGCTCCCACTGCTTCCATCTGCCTCCTGAGCTGAGTTCAAAGGGTTGAGCTTTCTGAATCACTTCCTTATTCTGTCTCGATGTGACATTCTGCTTTTGAAATGCTTTTCTGAGCGCATTGATTTCCTTGGGTTTTCTGGCATCGATGCTGTGTGTGATCCTGGCTCTGAAGGATCAGGCAAGCTGCTTTAGTCCTTGGCACTTGTGTAGAAACTTGAAAGGATTAACAAGTCCCCCCACCACTCCCCCAAAGCCATCCTGTTCCTGGCTGCTTGGAAGGAGGTATGTGGGTACCAGGAGGAATGGAGCGTAGCTACTTGTTTGGCTGGTTTCTTCAGCTTTGGGGGGAATCTGCCAGCATCCTGTGTATGGGCGGCCCCAGCCGTCTGCCCACTCACCATTCCACACTCACTGTTCTCTCTTTTTTAAAATTAATTAATTTATTTTTGGCTGCGTTGGGTCTTCATTGCTGTGCCCGGGCTTTCTCTAGTTGCGGCGAGCAGGGGCTACTCTTTGTTGCGGTGCACGGGATTCTCATTGTGGTGGTTTCTCTTGTTGCGGAGCACAGGCTCTATGCGTGCGGGCTTCAGTAGTTGTGGCACGTGGGCTAAGTAGTTGTGACTCGCAGGCTTCAGTAGTTGTGGCACACGGGCTTAGTAGTTGTGGCTCACGGGCTCTAGAGCGCAGGCTCAGTAGCTGTGGTGCACGAGCTTAGTCGCTCTGCAGCATGTAGGATCTTCCCGGACCAGGGCTCAAACCCGTGTCCCCTGCACTGGCAGGCAGGTTCTTAACCACTGCACTACCAGGGAAGTCCCTCACTGTTCTCTCTTACCTTCCTTTCTCTCTCCCTGGGGTCTGGGCTTCTGAAGCCCCTTGTTAACTCCCCCCCTGGGAGCCCTTCTCTGCTGTGAGCTGGTATTTAATGCTCTCAAAATCCAGTTGACTCCTTAGGGTTTCCCAGCACTGCTGCTGTGTGGGCTTCTGTCTGCCCCGAGGCCAGCAGCACGTGGTTCTGTTGGTGACGAGAGGGCACTGAGAGGTGGCCTTTGTACCCACTGTGGCCAGCCGGGCTTGCTCCTCTGGATTTGCATCCTGAGGAGCAGGAAAGCTGAGGATTTAGGATTCAGATGCGTTAATGATGCCTGGAGCATTTGTTGTCAACACAGCACAGCTGCTGGCCCTGCCCAGCCATGCTGTGGGTGGCGCTGCACCAGAGCAAGTGGGCTCAGGGGACCTCAGCGTCCTGGAAGGTCGCTTCTTTCTGGAGGTCTCCAGGGCTGCTGACTTGTCCCTGACCCACAGCTCTGTTGTTACTCCCTGGGGAGCCAGGGCCGTGCCCATCCTGGCCCTTCCCGACTGCAGACTTCCCCCCTAGGCGTGCTTCTACCTGGCCACCCTTCGGTCCTGGGGTCTGCAGCTGACGGAGCAGCGTTCCCAGTCCACCAGGTGACCACCTCACTGCCCCCGGCTAATGGGCGGGCCCCAGAATCAGTGGCCTATTGCACCCTTGGCTGCCCTGGGTCCTTTGTGTCCAGCCTGTGTCTGGGCTTGGGAGGGGCCTCATGGCACCTTGCTGACGGGTGCTCTATCTGTGACCTCACCCAGCTGGTGGTTGTTGCAACTGAAATCCTCCTGGCCCTGGCCCTGGACCTTATCGGCATGACCATCTTTTTTTTTTTTTTTTTTTTTTTTTTTTTTGCTGTACGCGGGCCTCTCACTGTTGTGGCCTCTCCCGTTGCGGAGCACAGGCTCCCGACGCGCAGGCTTAGCGGCCATGGCTCACAGGCCTAGCTGCTCCGCGGCATGTGGGA
Organism: Aethalodelphis obliquidens; assembly: GCF_003676395.1. Classification (NCBI taxonomy): domain Eukaryota; kingdom Metazoa; phylum Chordata; class Mammalia; order Artiodactyla; family Delphinidae; genus Aethalodelphis; species Aethalodelphis obliquidens. The sequence continues at coordinate 394,992 of NW_020837951.1, forward strand.
TCTTCCCGGACCAGGGCACGAACCCGTGTCCCCTGCATCGGCAGGCGGACTCTCAACCACTGTGCCACCAGGGAAGCCCGATGACCATTTTTTGTGTATAGAAGTGTTAACTGATTCCGTGAGTATCTTGCTTCAGACTTTAGCCCTAGGGGGACCGGGAGGAGGGCTTGAAAGGGTGGGGGAGGCCCGGGTGGTGGCTTTTGTTGGAAACTGCTGGCCTGTCCACGAGGCTGAGCTCATCGGATCCATGCAATTCGAGTCTGTTCTGAACTTCCTTGGCTCATGTTTCCAAGAAGAGTGAAGTCCCGCTTCCTCTGCAAGGGTCTGTCGCAGCCCTGGGACGAGGTGCTGTGTGACTGGGGGCGGGGCAGGGGGCGGGGCCAGGCAGGGGCAGGACAGCTTAGTGTGTACACGTGGCCGCCTCGCGGGTCCCAGCCGTGCTCAGGCAGCCCCTTGGCTCCCCTTGCAGGACAAGGGCAGCCCACTCCTCAGTACAGGTTCCGGAAGAGAGACAAAGCGATGCTATACGGCAGGAATATCATGAGGAAGGTAGCTCGCGCTGCAGGCCCAGGCCTCCTCCCCCTCAGAGGTGTCGGCACCGCAGGCCTATGCCTGGGGGCTGTGCAGCGGCTCTGGGGCTCGGGGAGGGTCTGGGGAGGGCATGGCTGGGCGGAAGCATTTGGGGAGGAGGCCCCGTCACCCCGTGAGGTGGACATGAACTGGAAGGGAGGACAGAAGCCCCCCGCCCGGAGCATCCCTGACGTGTGGCGGGTGGAGGGTCCTGGCTCTGGTGCTGAGATTGCTGGTCCAACCAGGATTTGGGGCCAGGCTCCGCGAGGGGGAAACTGCAAGGCCTCGCTTGCCAGTGTCAAGACCCACCTTGGGAGGAGCAGCCGCGTCCAGCCCGTCCAGCAGCCGGGCCCCCTGCGCCCTTCTCCGCCTGAGGGCAGGAGGTCTCAGCAGACTGCCTGAGGCTGCCTGTGCTTCAAATGCACGCTTGAAGCATTTGCTGGTATTTAAAAATATCTTCTCTTTGTTACTTTCCACGAGTTACACAATCGATTCGTGTTCTTCGTGGGTAAGCTTGAGCTGTCGATGGGGAGTCACGTGGGTGTCCTCACGTGGCTCTTCCTCCTCAGTGTCAGGCGCTGTGGGAGGCCGGTCGGTTGGGGCTGCTCTGTCTGGCGGGCGGGCGCGCAGGGACAGTGGGCGGGCCCCCCGCAGGCTCGTGCAGGGCCACATGGAGTGACTCCCTGCAGGTCTCAAAGGCACTCAGGCGTGTGTGGTTGGGTGGGGGGCTGTCCCCTGGTGACCCTGCCGAGGACTGGGCAGCGGCAAGCTGGACCTGGGCTAAGGACAGGAACGTGGTCCAATGAGGCCAGGACGCCTGGGAGGGAAGGAGGGGTTGTGGTGACCGCCCACCGACAACCACAGCTGGCACCGTGGGGCAGATGCAGCTCGGGAGCTAGGGGACAGCAGGGGGCAGTGGCTGCCCGAAGAGGCTGGCTGGTGCCTGGCTAGGAGCCAGGCCCTCCGCGCTCCCCGGTGCTGCTGTTTGGGGCAGTCCGGTGGGCCTCGACTGTGGGGGAGGGTGAAGAGCCTTCCAGACTGGGAGGACGGTGCAGGCACTCGGGTTGTCGTGTGTGCCAGCGTGACAGGTGTGGGGTGGAGAGCGTCAGCCTTCTAGGCAGAGAGGACGCAGGGCTGAGGACTCAGAGCTCTCAGAGCATGGGCTGTCTGGGGACATGGCCACGCGGTATCGCTATCATCAGCGCCAAGGATGGTTCCCTGTGTGCTGGGCAGGTGAGCAGGGTGGGGCCGGGCCGGGATGCTGGTGTCGGGCTGCGGGCAGGCCAGGTCCTGAGGGCTGGGACCGACCCTGAGGCTGAGAGCTGGATCCACCGGCTGCAGGGTCCAGACGCGGCCTCCCCCTTTCTCTCTGCAGGTGACCACACTCCCCCACGCGCTTGTGGGGAACACAGCTGCCCCCCGGCAGCAGGCGAGGAAGAGGACCAAGGTGCTATCTTTGGCCAAGAGGTACTGGGGGTGCCCTTCAGACTAGGCACGTCTCAGCTGCCTTCCCCAGTGGGCGCTGGGGAGGCCGCGGACGTTGCGCCGCCCGTGGCTTCCCTGCCATGGAGTTCACAGCGCAAACGCCATCTGCGTTTGAACCCCTTTGGGCTTCTGCTCCAGGTGCACGTCTCTCTGCTTTGTAGCATCCTGCGTTTCAAGCAGGAATACCCCACCCTGCAGCCAAAGGAGCCCCCGCCCTCCCTGCTGGAGGCCGACCTCAAGGAGTTCGATGTGAAGAATTCTCACCTGCCGTCAGAAGTCTTGTACATGCTGAAAAATGTTCGGTAAGAGAGAAGTGGACACGGGAGGCCCGCCATGTGCCTGCGGCTGTGCTCCGGGGACTGGCTGTCACCTGGCCTCCGAGGTGTCCTTTCTCTGTGGCCACCGTTGGTTGTGTCGACAAAAATAATGAATAAACAACCTATAATAGGAATAAGAAGAGTTTTATTTGAGCCAAACTGAGGACTATAGCCTGGAAGACAACCTCTCAGATAACTCTGAGGAACTTCCCCAGAGAAGCATAGTTTTTGGCAGTTTTATGTCTTGTCAGAACAAAGAACATTAAGCTAGTCAGGGATACATTCCTTCAAGGTTTCAAAAAAAACAGATAGCAGGTACATGGTGAGTCAGTATGGCCTCGGCACCTGGGAAGGGAGTCTTAGCATTGAAGGAGAACGAGCATTGGCACCCTAGAAAGGGAGGCATTTAATCTTTATTTTTTACGTGGACGTTTTGTTGTTCTTGTTGTTTAATATTTATCTATTTAATTTATTTGTTTTTGGCTGCGTTGGGTCTTTGTTGCTGCGCGCGGGCTTTCTCTAGTTGCGGTGAGCGGGGGCTGCTCTTCACTGCAGTGCGCAGGCTTCTCATTGCGGTGGCTTCTCTTGTTGCAGAACACAGGCTCTAGGCACACGGGCTTCAGTAGTTGTGGCACACAGGCTCAGTAGTTGTGGCACACAGGCTCAGTAGTTGTGGCTCGCTGGCTCTAGAGCGCAGGCTCAGTAGTTGTGGCGCAGGGGCTTAGTTGCTCCGAGGCATGTGGGATCTTCCCGGACCAGGGCTCGAACCCGAGTCCGTGTCGCCTGCATCGGCAGGCGGACTCTCAACCACTGTGCCACCAGGGAAGCCCCGGACGTTCTTTACTTCTGGCCGATGTGCCCTTTAATAATTCAGCAGACGTACAATATGTGTTTGATCAGCCGCAACAGGCTATTCTATCTAGTGAGCGTGAAGTGGGAGTTAACTCACGTGTAAGCCAGAATGCCCGCCCCCGACCCCAACATGTGAACACTGCTTTCATCAGTTGGGAAGTCTTCTTGCCATCGCCGCCCTCCCAGTGGTGAGTGGAGCCTCCTCGCCGGTTCTTTCGTGTGTCTGTCTGCTTATCAGAGTGTTCACCTTCAGGGCGACACGGAGCGAGTATGGGAAGCGTGTGGCTGGATGGAAAATTGCAAGTCTGGTTCCCCGTTTCTCCCTGGAAGCCCCGACTCCTCTGTCCAGCGCTTCACTACCTGCCCTCGTTTATGCATCTGGTTCAAATTCACGCTCACGGCCTGAGAGTTCTCTGAGCTCATGGAACGGTAGCTGATGGAAATGCCTGCAGCTTAGGCTTCTGTCCTGCTGGTGCCTGTGCTGTGGGCTCTGCAGCTCTTGAAAGCTCGCTCTGTGGTCTGGCCGGCAGGGCTGTGGCCTGCGCCCCTTCTCCCCTCCTTCCTGCGGGTGTCCCATGTGCACTGTTTCTTAGAGGGTCCTGGGTCACTTTGAGAAGCCACTTTTCCTGGAACTTTGCAAACACATGGTGTTTGTGTAGCTTCTGGACGGGGAGTACGTCTTCCGGCCAGGGGAGCCAGATACCAGCATCTATGTGGTGCAGGACGGGCGGCTGGAGGTCTGCATCCAGGATTCGGTGAGAGCCCTTGGGTGGGGCAGGGCTGGGGTCTGTTGTGTTTTCACTTAGAGGTTTGCCCCCTTTAACATTTGTTAAGTTTTCCATTGAAAAGTTAGTACCAATTTTTATTTTATTATATTTTATTTTATGTAGATAGGAGATTCATATTTTATTTCTCCAGTGGCACTTTTACAGTTGAATATAAATTAAAGGCCTGCTTGCCCACCAAAGCCAGGTTCTTTAGGTGGTTCAGTCAAAGAGGTAAGACCTCTGGCTGTGGCTCCCATGAGAAGCGTCCACTCCTTAGCCCAGGTCTTGGGATTTTGCCAGCCTTGAGTTCATCAATAATTTCTTCAGTATCCTTAGGTGTCAGATCCTCATAGTAGTTGTCATTTCTTTGAACCATTGGTGCATTTACACAGGCCCCTAAATATTCCATTTCTATAAGAGTGAAAAGTTTGTCAAGTGTAGTCTCCCTGACCTTTATTCCAAGCTTTTTCTGAGTGGCCTCCAGTATGCTGTCAGAGTTTCAAAGCATGCAAGGATAGTAGTGCAAACTTGAATATGATTCTTTCCAACCGCTTTTTGATTATACATTGTATAAAAAGCTGCTTCTTCATATATTCTCATTGGAGGTGCTTGTAACTTTCTGCAGCCTTGTTCATAGCAGAGATGGGCAGCCATCCATTCTGCCTTTGGGCTAAATCCAGGACTGGAAGTACAGCTGCTGCTTTGTGCCCTTATGGGGAGTTTTTTTACAGCTGCCTCTATCCTCTTGTACTCTTCCAGTGTGAAATCAAGTGGAGTATCTGGGTTATTCTCAGGAGTGTCTCTGTGCACAGATAAGCCTCCTCCAGCTCCATTTTGCACCACCGTCTTATGCAAATTTCCTTGTATGTCTTCCCCCCTGAGCAGCGAGGCCACCTGTGTAGGCTAGCACGCCGCGGAGAGAAACATGGTGAGCCAAACTATGGGCCTTCGGAGTGCAAAATTTAAATTTTTTGTTCTTTGGAGGAAAAGGCACATTGGACCACAGCTGCCCTTGACGCAGGTGTGTCAGCTTCTGCTGTACAGGGGCTGTGCATGGTGGCTCACCTCTGCATTTCCCCAGACACATTGCAAGCACTTTTTAAAAATTAATTAATTAATTAATTTATTTATTTTTGGCTGTGTTGGATCTTCGTTGCTGTGCGTGGGCTTTCTCTAGTTGCAGCGAGCAGGGGCTACTCTTTGTTGCGGTGCGCGGGCTTCTCATTGCTGTGGATTCTCTTGTTGCAGAGCACAGGCTCTAGGTGCGCAGGGTTCAGTAGTTGTGGCTCGCGGACTCTAGAGCGGAGGCTCAGTAGTTGTGGCGCACGGGCTTCGTTGCTCCGTGGCATGTGGGATCTTCCCGGACCAGGGCTCGAACCTGTGTCCCCGGCGTTGGCAGGCGGACTCTCAACCACTGCGCCACCAGGGAAGCCCACATCACAAGCATCTTGCCGTGTCTCTCCCACTGCCTTGGAACCCCTCAGTGGTTGGGTATTGATCTATGATGATCATTAGCACCCTTGCCTTATTTTTGGGTTTCAGGCTGTGAATAGTTTTAACTCTAAGAAAATAATTCAGCTGGAAGCTACCTCTTTGTTTCCTGCCACTGTTGACTTATATGCTTGAGTCACAGTTGCCAGGGGCACCTATAGACCCGGACTCCTGAGGGCTTGTGGGTTTATTTGCCTGCTGGTGGGTGACGCAGCCTCCCGCCGCAGACACAGTGAACCCTGGACTGCACGAGGTCGCCCCCACCCCGGCCACGTGAAGTTCCCGCCTGCCGGGCCCTGGGTGGGCCCTGACCTCGCACAGCTCCTGCATGGTCTTCGGGCTGCTAGACCACAGTGTCGTCAGGGTACAGGTCTCACGTGTGTCGCTTTGTCTGCGGGTGACCTGGTGGGACAATTAGAAAAGGCGTGGCTTTCGTCCAGTCTCCTCGGGGCGGGGCCTCCATGTCATCCACCTGGCAGGCCTTCACCAAGAGGGCCGGAGCCTTTGGGCCAGATGGAAGGGCTCCTGGACAGTGAGACCAGTGCCAGGTTTGAAGAAGTTCACAGCGGTTCCCTGGGTCACACTGCGGTGAAGTTCCTATACTAAATCACCAGCATCACATGGTTTTCTTTTTCTTTTAATCCAGTGGAAAAATATGTCAAAATACTATTGTTTATACTGGTGGCTAGGGTTTGCATTTCCCTAACGACTAAAGATGTCGAGCACCTTTTCATGTTTTCATTGGCCTGTTGTGAACCTTTTTCATTTGATGTAGAAATGATCACTTTCAAAAGCTTTGATTTAGAGCTATTGTTAATTTGTAATTGTGATAATTGTATCATTGTTGTGATATTGTAGAGATACGACTTCAACTATTAATGGATAAAATGCTATGTTTGGGATTGTCTTCAAAATTTTGGGGGTATGTGTGTGAAATAAGATGGGTGGAGCTGGGTGATGGGAAGGGGGGGTCCACTGTATTCTTCTCTCTACTTTCGTGTATCTTTGAAATTTTCCATAATAAAATGTGGTTTGTAAAATTAGCTCCAGTTGGGCTTCCCTGGTGGCGCAGTGGTTGAGAGTCCACCTGCCGATGCAGGGGACACGGGTTCGTGCCCCAGTCCGGGAAGATCCCACATGCCGTGGAACGGCTGGGCCCGTGAGCCATGGCCGCCGGGCCTGCGCGTCCGGAGCCTGTTGCTCCGCAACGGGAGAGGCCACAACAGTGAGAGGCCCGCGTACCGCAAAAAACAAACAAACAAAATTAGCTCCAGTTAATAGTTTGTTGCTAGATTAGTTGTATATAAACCAGACTTCTTTTCAGCTTCTGTTTTGGACCACTCTGCTCAAACTACGTCTTGTCTCACGTCCTAAAATTTGGACAGTTTCACTTGCATCTTCCATGGGTCTTTGACACCAGAGTCCTGGGGGTAAGAGAGGGTCTCCAAGTTAGCTTGCAGGTGGAGGGCTGGCTGGCAGGGGCTGGGGACACCGGTTGCTGTAGCACGAGGTCTCAGGGCCTGCTCTTTGCGTAGTCAGCCCAGAGCTGTCGGCTGTAGATGGCCAGGAAGTAGCCGGCGGCTGAGGCTTGCAGAGGCGGCGCCTGGTGTCGGAATCACCTCATCACTGCTTTCACCTTGCTCTCCGAGATACTTAGGGTTACTGAAGCTGACAGCGGCTTCTCTTTTCGAAAGTGATGCGTACTGCATGCAAGAGCCACAGAAGCAGGCTTCCTGTACAGTACATCCTCTCCCATCTTGCGAACTTTAGCAAATTAAAAAACTTTTAACTCACTTTACTCATGCAAAAGCCCTTAAAAGTAAATTACAGGTATTTTGACATTCCAACCTTAGATACTTGAGTCTGCAACTCTAAAAATTTAGAATATTAACCAAAATAGCATTATTATATTTAAAAGGTAATTCTTCCTGGATATCATGTAAAGCAGCCCATGTCCAGCGGGCCAGGCACTCAGCATCACGTGATGACCCTCGGCTCTGGGGAAGGCCCTCGTGGCCTGCCTGCGGGCAGTCGTGGCTTCCCGGTGCTGCCCCGTGTTTTCCGCCTGGGGATGAGAGGAGATGCCGTCCCGGGCAAGGTCCCAGGCCACGTGCCCCGCACCTGCCTGCGACCAGACAGCAGCCACATCACCTTCCACTGCTTAGAGTGGTTTACAGCCACGGCAGTCTTGACACCGTGGGTCTGAGGCAGCGGCCCCCAACCTTTCTGGTACCAGGGACTGGTTTCGTGGAAGGCAATTTTTGCATGGACTGGGGAGTTTTGGGGGGATGGTTCAGGCGGTAATGCGAGCACGGGGAGCGGCAGATGAAGCTTCACTTGCGCTAGCCCGCCGCTCATCTGCTGCTGTGTGGCCTGGCTCCTAACAGGCTGCGGACCGCTACTGGTCCGGGGGCTGGGGACCCCTGGTCTAAGGTGCTTGCTTGGCGTCATGGTTTAAAGTGTGTGGTTGAGGTCTCTGTTCTTCCTCTGCCCCCAGGTTGTGACTCGCTGATTCACCTCTTGGGCGAGAAGATCCTGGTCAGCCTCCAGCAGGGAACTGCAACAGCTGGGTGCCTGGGCCTGCAACCTGGGAGCCCCGCCCACCCCACTCAGAGCCCCGCCCAGAGCCTCTACTTAGGTTGAAACCCCCCTCACAGTGTTAGAACTTTTGCTTTCAGCCGTCAAACACGTTTAAAACTATTCCCTCATCCCGGTGTTCCAAGCTTCCTCCTGGTATCATTTTCCTTCTGTCTGAAGACGTTCCTTTAATAATAGTCCTTTTAGCGCAGGTCTGCTGGCTACAGATTCTCTTAATTTTCCTTCATCTAAGACTGTCTTTACTTCACCTTCGTCCTGAAGGATACTTTTTGCTGGATGTGCAATTCTGGCTTGACAGTCCTTTTATTTCAGCACTTTAAACATTTTGTACCACTTCCTTCTGGTCTTCGTTGCTTCTAATGAGAAATCCAGACATTCACATTGTTCCCAAGTAGGTAGCGCATCATTTCTGTCTGGCTGTATTCGGGATTTTCCTTTGCCTTTACTGTTTGGAAATTTGATTTTGGAGTGCTTGGCGTGAATTTCTTTGGGTTTATCTTGTTTGGGGTTCGCTCATCTTGAATCTGTAAGTATATATATATATTTTAACTAAATTTGGAAAGGTTTCATCCTTTATTTCTTCAGATAGTCTCTCAGCCCTGTATTCTTTCTCCTCTTCTGGAAATTCACAGAAGCAAACGTTAGACCTTTTGTTATTGTCCCAGTGTCTCTGGGACACTGTTTGTTTTTTAATCTTTTTTCTCCATCTGATGTTCAGATTGAGTACTTTCTTTTTTTTTTTTTTGCGGTACGCGGGCCTCTCAGTGTTGTGGCCTCTCCCATTGCGGAGCAACAGGCTCCGGAAGCGCAGGCTCAGCGGCCATGGCTCATGGGCCCAGCCGCTCCGCGGCATGTGGGATCTTCCTGGACTGTGGCAGGAACCCGTGTCCCCTGCATCGGCAGGCGGACTCTCAACCACTGCGCCACCAGGGAAGCCCGAGTACTCTCTTTTGATATGTCTTCAAGCTCACTGGCTCTTTCCTCTGTCTTCTTGATTCTGCTCCTAAGGCCACCCAGAGAATTTTTAATTTCAGTTATTATATTTCTGCATTTGCTTCAAGACAGTCCATGACAGCTGTCTCTGTCTGGTTATGATCACTGCTTTATTGCCTCGTCAAGGACTTCCAAATTCTGTGACATGTTGTCTTTTTTTTTTTTTTTTTTTTTATTTTTGGCCGCGTTGGGTCTTTGTTGCTGTGCGCGGGCTTTCTCTAGTTGAGGCAAGCGGGGGCTACTCTTCGTAGTGGTGTGCGGGCTTCTCATTGCGGTGGCTTCTCTTGTTGAGGAGCACGGGCTCTAAGTGCGCAGCTTCAGTAGTTGTGGCTCGCGGGCTCAGTAGTTGTGGCACACAGGCTCTAGAGCACAGGGTCAGTAGTTGTGGTGCACAGGCTTAGTTGCTCCGCAGCACGTGGGATCTTCCTGGACCAGGGCTCGAACCCATGTCCCCTGAATTGGCACACGGATTCTTAACCACTGCGCCACCAGGGAAGCCCACATGTTGTCGTTTTTGTCTGTTAATTGTCTTCTCCTGTTCAAGTTGAGATTTTCCTGGCTCTTGGTATGCCTGGTAATTTTGGATTGCATCCTGTATTTCGAGTATTATGTTATGAGAGCCTGGTTCCCATTTAAATCTTCTATTTTTGCAGACTGTCAATGTGCTTATATTCACAGAGCATGTCCTGGCCCTCTTCCTTGGGCTGTGTTTGAATGTTAATTTAATTCTCAAGGCCTTTGCAGTACTGCTCTGGTCTGCTGTGCTTGTGTGCTACCCAGAGCCAGTGTGAAGCCTGGCTGGTATGCCACACTGGATTCTGTTCTCAGAGCCTCTGCTGTGCGATCCTGGCCAGTTTCATGTATGGGCTGCTTGGGGGTGAAGCCAGGACTTCATACTAGATCTAGAGGACTCCCTTGTCCACCTCCCCTCTCTAGTGCAGGGAATGGAGAGCTGGGGGCTCCACCCCACTGTGTCTATCGCCCCATGCAGGAACTTGGGGCCCTGGAAAGCCTCCCTGGAGGCAGCACCCAGTGCGGAGGGGGAGGCATGGACCCCGCTTGGCTGTAGCTGGGACGGGGCAGTGGCACTGCTACCCTTGTGGCATTAGTAGCGTGGTCTTCCCACGAGTCCTGGCTCGTCTGCACTCCTCTTCACGCCCCTCTGGGTCTCCTGAGAACTGTGTCCAGAGCCTCCGTGTAACTGGTGGCAGTGGTTAGGTGCAATATGCCGGCTCCATCTCCTTCTTGGTCAGAACCAGAACCTCCCACATGCCTTTCTTAAAGACTAAAAGAAAACTGTCAGAAGCTGGCAATAGAATCCCCCTCTGGTTCTACGTCAGACGGAGGGTTCTAACGTCAGAGGTCACTGGGAAAGAGCGAGAGGAAGGGGATTCCCCACAGAGAAGCTGCCAGAAAACCGGTGAAAAGGGGCCCCCTGCTGCCTCGCATGCAGCTGCCAACTGGCTCACAGCCCTCACTTTCTTGCCCTGCCCCCAGGTTAGCTCTTAGGGGCCCCTCTCTCTGCCTTCTGCAGCCCCCGCTCTGGCTTCTGGGTCAGGCCTTGCAGGAACCCACGCTCTATGCCTCAGGACCCACCGCTCCTCCCCAGGGACGAGACCAGCAGAGTCAGAAATGGATGCCCTTTTGGCGGAGCTGGACCCTCCTGCATGGCCGGCACCTGCACCTGGCACCTGGCCGTGCCCTTCCTGGTCGGGAGGGTCTGTGCAGGAGCTGGGCTGGCACAGCGGCCAGCCAGGGGGGCCAGGAAGAGAGCCCTCAATGTGTTGGGGCCCCAGAAGACTGGGGTCTGGCTGGGACGTGGGCGGCAGGAGGGGTGAGGCTGCCCGTTCAGCCACGTCCATGAAAACAGGAGGTGCTACCTGCCAAGCAGTAACTTTGTGTTGGGAATGAACTTCAGCCGGGGACGCTCGGACCGAGGCTGATGCGCTCGTGGGTCCACGTGCCCGCTGCCTCCGTCCCTGCTGCTGTGGGGCTTCCTGGCCTCACGTCTAGAGAAGGGGAAGCCTGTGGCCTCAGGGACAGGCACCCCAGGACCCAGCCCTGACCAACCCTGGGTTGTTTTGTGCCTCACCCCGGGGTCTGGAAACCCCACGCAGACGAGGTGGTAGATGTCGATCTCCTAAACCTCAGACTGTTTGCTGTCTCTGGAGCAGTCAGTGCAAGAACTCCAGGAAGGGGGCAGGTCGGAGGATGGGCCCTCCCCTGGCCGATCCTTTCGACTCTGCGTTTGCTCTGGGCCTCACGGCCTTCTCTGCATCCGTGCATCCGTCTCCCCTTCAGCGGCCCGGTCCTGGTGTGTATGAAACGCAAGGGCGCTACAGTGTGGTTGGTAATTTCAGCGGGAAAGGCGGGGCTCTGGCTGTGGGGACTCGGGGCCGACCCCGGTGCCTGTTCCATCTGCCGAGGCCTCTCGTGCCGTGGTGTCACCTAGAAACATCCAGGGACACCGAGACTGTGCGAGTGGCAGCCCGATCCCTCAGGCCAACGCACGCCCCTGTGCTCTGCAGGTCACCAGTTTGGGCTACATGCTGTAGGGAGCAAGTGGGACTCGGGGAACCCTGCCAGCAACCTCTCCACGGTGGCCGTCATGCCCGTGTCAGAGGATGTGCCCCTCACCACCTTCACCCTGGAGCTCAAGCACGCCCTTAGCGCCATCGGTAAGCCCTGCCCAAAGGCACCTGAGGTCCGGTTGGACCCCCTCCTCCTGCCTCTCATCCTTCCAGGTTCTCCTGAAAGAGCACTTAGTGTTGCTCGCAAGGCTAAACCCTGGGCAGGGGGTGGAGAGGGGTGCAGCGCTGGGGAGAGGACCGTCACAGTGAGACGGGCGCCTCTGGACAGTCTTGATGGGCAAACCCTATCTCACAGGGGCTGGTGTGAGTCACACTGCACTGCTCCTCCCAGCTGAACTCTGGGGCCTCCAGGGGCACAGAGACCCCTGAACCGCCCCCCCGCCAGCGGGAGCCCATCTTGGGGTGTGAGCCTGGGGTGGGTGCGTGCAGCTGCTCCACTACTCGGAGGGGACACCGCAATGGCTGGGGCAGCTGACTGACCACGTGGAGAACACCCGCAGCTGGGGTCAGGCAGCTTAGGTCATGTTCCCAAGTTCCACGGCTGTTAAGTTGGGGGCTCAAGAACAAGAAACTGAAATTCCTGAGAACCCTTAGAAATTCCCCAAATCATAAAGTATTCCATATTCTTAACACTTTATGTATATGTTTTTATAACTGTGAGCGACCATAGTAAGAGACAATAAGTCAATTTTCTGAGATAGGGCTATCCTAAAGGTTTCAGGGGTGTCTTCAAAAATGATATAACAATAGGTGCAATGAATGTTACATTACTATTATGGAACAATACGTTGTGACAAGAGTATGTATCTTAATATGGCGAAACGTCCGCTATCTGAAACAGACACTTGATAGTAGAAGGCATTAAATAAATGCCAAATGAAAATGATTTATGAAATTGAAGATACTACTATAAATGTTTAATATGTAAAAGTTACTCTCCAAGGGAAAATTTAAATCACAGAAAGCGTTAATTTGGATTCGTCTTGGTCTTTGTTTTATAACAAATATTCTGGAGGTAGAAAACATCATACATTTTTCAGTGACGTTGGTCAGACTGTCCAGGGCACACCCAAAAGATCTGCAGTTGCACAGTGGAGATGTGTTGATTCATAAAAGCTTATTCCCTTTTTTAAAAAAACAAACCAACCTTTTATTTTGAAATAATTACAGATTCACAGGAAGTTGTAAAAATAGTAAAGCGAGAGCCACACACCCCCCCCCCCCCTCCCAAAACAACAAACCCGCCCCCCCCCCCCCCCCCCCCCCCGCCCCCGCTGCCCCAGGTTGCAGCGCAGCATCCAGACCAGGAGGTTAGCGTCCGTGTGCTGCGCTGATGTGACATTCATGTGTGTCCACGCAAATTTCTATTTCTTCGAGGAACTGGGGATCTTGACAGGGATTGCACTGAACTGTTGGTGGCTTTGGGTGGCACTGACATCCTAGCAGTGTTAAGTGAAAGCAGGCATCCTGCCTCGTTCCTGATCTTAGGGGGAAGCGTTCAGTCCTTCGCCTTCAAGTAGGATGTTAGCGGTCAGTTCTTCACGTATGGCCTTCAATATGTTGAGGAGGTTTCTTTCTATTCAGAATTTGTTGAGTGTTTATATCATAAAAAGATGTTGAATTTTGTCAGTGCTTTTTCTGCGTCAGTTGAGATGATCATACTTCCCCCCCTTTGTTCTGTTAATGTGATTTATTACGCTGATTGATATTCATATGCTGAGTCATTCTTGCATTCCAGGAATAAATCCCACTTGGTGTGGTATGTAATCCTCTTAATACCCTGCTGAGTTTGGTCAGCTCCTGTTTCCTGAGGATTTTGCATTGTCAAAGGTGCTCGTCTGTAGTTTCTCCTGGCGTCTTGGTCCCACGCAGACTTTGGTACTGGTGGGGCGGGGCGGTGCTGGCCCCATGGAATGAGTTAGGAAGTGTTCCCTCCGAGTCAATATTTTTGGAAGAGTTTGAGGAGGATTGGTGTTAATTTTTCTTTAAATATTTGGTAAAATTCCCTAGTGAAGCCACCTCATGCAGGGCTTTTTTTTTTTTTTTTTTTTTTAACTGGTTCAGTTTCTTACTGGTTATAGGTCTATTCAGATTTCCTGTTTCTTCATGGTTCAGTCATGGTAGGTTGTGCGTTTCTAGGAATTTGTCCATTTCATCCAGATGATCCAGTTCGTTAGTTTGCAATTGCTCACTGTACTCTCTTGTATTACTTTTTATTTCTGTAAAATAGCTAATGTCCTGTTATTTCTGCATTTAGTAATTTGAGTCTTTTCTCTTTTTTTCTTTATTCCTCTAGCTAAAGGTTTGCCAATTTTATTGATTCTTTCAAAGAACCAACTATTGGTTTCATTGATTTTCTGTTTTCCTATTCTCTATTTTATTTATCTCTGTTCTGATCTTTATTATTTCCTTATTTCTGCTAGCTCTGGGTTTAGTTTGAGATTCTTTTTCCGGTTACTTAAGGTACAAAGCCAGTTGTTGATCAGAGATCTTTCTTCTTCCTCAAAGGAGGCATGTGTAGCTGTAAACTTCCTTCCTAGCTATGCTTTTGCTGTGTCCAGTACATCCGGGAATGTTGTTATTTTTGTTTTTATTTCTCTCAAGATATTTTCTCATTTCTCTTGTGATTTCTTTGACCCATTGGTTGTTTATGCATGTGTTGTTTAATTTCCATATATTTTTGAATTTTCCAGTTTCATACCATTGTGATCAGAAAAGATACTTTGTGTAAATCCAATTTTTAAAAAATTTTTTATCGGAGCATAGTGCTTTACAATGTTGTGTTAGTTTCCACTGTACAGCAAAGTGAATCAGCTTTACAGATACATACATCCGCTCTTTTTTGGATTTCCTTCCCATTTAGGTCACCACAGAGCACTGAATGGAGTTCCATTGCTATACAGTAGGTTCTCATTAGTTATCTATTTTATTTTATTTTTTCAAAGAAAGATTCCATTTTCTCTCATTTCTTTTTTTTTTAAATTAATTATATTTTAATTTGGTTGCGCCAGATCTTAGTTGTGGCAGGCGGGCTCCTTAGTTGTGGCCCGAGGGCCCCTTAGTTGTGGCGTGCATGTGGGATCTAGTTTCCTGACCAGGGATTGAACCCAGGCCCCCTGCATTGGGAGCATGGAGTCTTACCCACGGAGTCTAACCACTGTGCCATCAAGGATGTCCCAGTTATCTATTTTATACACAGTATCAATAGTGTATATATATCAGTCCCAATCTCCCAGTTCATCCCAGCCCCCCACCCCCGCCTTGGTATCCATATGTTTGTTCTCTACATCTGTAAATCCAATCTTTTTGGGGTTTTTTTAAGTCTTTATTGAATTTATTACAATATTGCTTCTGTTTTATGGTTTTGGCTTTTTGGCCCCAAGACATGTGGGATCTCATCTCCCTGACCAGGGATCGAACCCGCATCCCCTGCATTGCAAGGAGAAGTCTTAACCACTGGATCACCAGGGAAGTCCCTGTAAATCCAGTCTTTAAAGTTCTTTAGGACTTACCTTGTGGCCTAACATATAGTCTGTCCTGGAGAAAGGGAAGAGTGTGTGTTCTGCAGCTGGGCAGGTGGCCTTTCCTCTTTGTGCATTTGGATGAGTGTGCAGTGGTATCTTGTTTGGGCCTGAATTTGCATTTCCCAACAACTAAGAAGTTTGCTTGTTTACTGGCCATTGGGATACCTTCTTTCGCAAGTGCCTGTCAAGCTGCCCCCCCTTTTTATTGGTTTGTTATCTTTTCCTTGTTGACGGGCAATCTGGATACAGTCGCTTTATTGGATGAAAGTGTTGCAGATATCTTTCCCTCTGTGGCTTGTTTTTTTTATTCTTTTAATAATATCTTTTGACAAACATAAGTTGTTAATTCTAATATAGACCAATTTATTTATCAATTTTTTCCTATATTATTACTGCTTTTTGTGTTTTATTGAAGAAATTTCATGCTGCCCCCAAATCATGAAGAGGTTCTTCTAAAAACCTTAGGGTTTTACCTTGCAAGTTTACAGTTCATTGGAGATTGATTTTGGTGATGATGCGAGGTAGAGTCAGGATTCCTTTTTCTATAGGATCTTCAGCTGCCCCGGAGCCCTCGCTTAGAAGGACTGGACTCTGCCCTGCAGTGATCTTTTGCTGACAGTCAGGTGACCACATTTGTGAAGCGTGTTTTTAGAGTGAGGATCTAGGCCAGTGGTCCTTTTCTTCCACTTGTGAAGGTGTCAGTCCACTTCCTCTGGCTTCCAGAGCTTGGGAGAGAGGCTGTGTGACAGCCAGGCTGGCAGTGACTATCCAGGCCAGATCCGTCCTGGAGCAGCAGCCGTGCCCCACGGAGCCGACACATAAGTGCCTAGGCATCAGCCTGTGTCCACGCACTGCCCTGGACCTGCCCATGGCCTGGGCCCTAAGCAGACCCTCCCCTGGACGGAATGGTCACCACAGTCCTGGCTGCCTGGGGCTGCAGCCCGCACCTCGAGAGCCCAGAGCGCCACCTCCGGGGGGCTCCACACTTTCCCAAGGGCCTCCTCCGAGCCTTCCGAGTCCAGGCAGGCGGGCCCAGAGCAGGAGACGTGCCCTGAGGGCAGATAGAGCCCAGCCTGCGGTCCACTGAGGACCTCAGGGCTGCGCTCCGCTGTGTTCCTGCAGCCAGACACGGCCTGCCTGTCCCGCCTCGTCCTAGAAGCCCAAGAGGCGGACGGGGTGAGCCACCGCAGTGCCCAGGAGTGCCGGCCCTCGCAGGCACGTGAGGCATCAGCCCCGAGAGGACGCCCTCTGTCAGACCCACGGAGGGTGACCAACTCGAGCTTGAAGCTCTTCCCGACCTGGCCCGACCTGGCCTGACCCCCAGAGCAGGACTGCAGCCCCCAGGGGGACCAGCGCCCTTTGCCCCGAGCCCCCAGAGGAGTTGCTTCCCCGCATCAACGGGCTTCTGCCATTTGAGTCAGAGCTGCACAGACGCACAGGTCAGTCCAGCAGCCACATCACAGGGCACCACCCTGTGAAATGCACCCTTATGCTTGTGCCTCCAAGAAAGCAGATGCTGCCAGTTAAACACAAGGCGGTGATTTCTCGTCTCTCACCTTCTGATTACAAGCTCTCAGAGAAGCTCAGGTGTAAGCGAGGGTGTAAGAAGGAAGCCATGGGGAAGAGCCCGGCCT
The DNA here is from genome assembly GCF_003676395.1 of Aethalodelphis obliquidens. Taxonomy (NCBI): domain Eukaryota; kingdom Metazoa; phylum Chordata; class Mammalia; order Artiodactyla; family Delphinidae; genus Aethalodelphis; species Aethalodelphis obliquidens. The sequence continues at coordinate 411,814 of NW_020837951.1, forward strand.
CTCCTGCAGCAGCGGGACTTCTGCATCCTCAGGGCGGTCCAGCAGCCTTCCTGACACTGAGGGCCGCTGGCCTCTCAGCTTTTGTCTCTGCCCCTGGCGGCCCTCTCACATATTCTGACACTGGCCCTCCTGGCTGAGAGCAACTGTGTCTGTGTGGACAGCAACTCTAAGACCCTGTAGATGCAGGAAGCACGCTGATCCCTGGTGATAGACACTGGTGAACCGCACCTGACTGGAGCCCAGCCAGCCGGGCTGCCTTGGATTTGGGAGACTGTCTAATCTCGCACTTTACAAGCTTGTGCTTCCCTGCCCTCACGCATACACAGTCTCAGTGCCGCAGAGATTCAACCCCTTCATGTGTAGAGGAGGAGACTGAGGTTCAGAGAGGCCGCCCCTCCCTGTACTTGCTGCAGCCCTTCCACCGCCACACCTGCAGCCTCACCTGCCCAGAGGGTCTGCTTCAGGGCCACAGGCACTTCCTCATGAGTGGTGAAAGGCTTATTGCTTTCCAGAAGAGCAAACTTCCAGGAGAAGGAAGGGCCTCGCTTGTCCTCCAGTGTGAGCCGCCGGCACAGTTTTCTGTATTTGGTGGTTGTGTTTTCAGGCCCTGCCCTGCTGCTGACCAGCGGCAACGTAAAACAGCACCTTGTCTCTGCTGCTCTGGACAGGTACGCCGGCCTCCGTGTCGGAACAGCCTAGCCGAGCTTGGCTTGCTGCTCTCAGTGGGTCCCAGCCCGGCCTTGAAATGTGCCCTGGCGTCTGCGCCCCTCTGTCTGTGCCTTCCAGTATCCACGAGCACCGGCTGTCCAGCTGGCTGGGGCAGCAGGAGGACATCCACCGGATCGTGCTCTACCAGGTGGACAGCACGCTCACACCCTGGACCCAGCGCTGTATCCGGCAGCCCGACTTCATCCTTATCGTGGGCCTGGGCGAGGTGAGCCGGCCTGCGTGAGTGGGGCAGTGGGTGGGGCCTCAGCAGGTGGGGTCCGTGGCCAGGGCTTGAGGGGAGGGGCCGGCCGGCTGCTGGGTTGGGCCAGGCAGTGGGCGTGGTCAAAGGGCTGCAGGCTGGGCAGGTCTTGGCGGGAGGGGGGCCCCACTCTCTCCTCCAACCCCTTGTTTCTCTCTTGTCCTCTGAATGAAGTATTTCAACAACTCAGAAAGGGATGGATGATAAGAGCAGACACCCAGGTATTTGCTCTTGTAAAGTCAGAGCCTCTGTCCGTGTTTCACGTTTTTACTATGTGTGTATATGGCACTGGGTTTTTTATATAAATAGTGCTCGAGTTTATACCATCTTGAAATTTCCTTTTTACTCAACACTTACGCTTTTGAATTGTATCCATATTGTTTCACTCGTCTCATGGCTGTTTAGTTTCTATTTGTGAATGCCCCACCATCTGTCTCTTCTCAGCCAGCGGACTGTGAAGTTACTTCACTACACGCGTGTGCAGGGGTGTCTTCAGGGCACCACCTGGAATTGCTGCTGAGCGGCAGAGGCTGTGTGTCTTCAGGTTCAGAGAGCTGCCAGACTGCATTCCTGTTGTGCACGTGATGTGGGCGAGGTCTGGGGCTCCATGCTCCCTGCTCTGCACTGTCAGTCCCCTGTGTTCCCAACTTCCTGGGTGTGAAGTGGAGTCTCGTTGTCCCTTCGCTTTGTGTTCCCCACCTCCTTCCTCTGCCCCGTCGTCTGTTCTCATTTCACGCTTCCATCCCGGTCCTGGGACAGCTACAAACTCGTCATCTCCGATGTGGGTTCCTGTTCTTACCAGGAGTGATGCTCCCTTGTGGGGGAGTGTTTGCAAAAGAAGGTTGCAGTGTGTGCGCCGCCTCCCTTCCTGCAGGCCCCCGGAGCTCCCTCATGCCCCCGCACCCAGCCCCGCACCCCCTGGGTCACAGCTTCACAGAGGAAGGGCCAAGCACGCCACAGCCGGGTCGGTCTTCAGAACCAGGGTGCCACCCGCCAAGGCCAAGACCTGTGTTGGGCTAGGGCGTGAGGCGTGGTCCCGTCCAGCCTGGGACATCTGTGGACAGCCCCGCGCTGGCCTTTGGCTCTGTCCTGCTCGAGCCTGCGGCCTCTGGTGGGCTGCCTGACGCGGGGCTCCGCTCTCCCTTAGCTGGAGCGGGTGCTGGAGAGCGCAGCTGTGCGTGCCCAGAAGCGCCGGGAGGACGGGCCTGCGCCGGCCCGCACTGTGTAGCGGCTCAACCTGGGGGCTGCTGTTCCGGCCACCTGCACCCCTGCTGCCCTCGCCGCGTCTAACCAGGAGGAGCCTGCCCGAGATGGTGAGGCCTGGGGCGGCTGGGGGCCCCGCCGACCTGCTTCGGGCCCTTTGCCTCTGACTCTGCTCTGAGCCCGCTGGCTCTGATGAGGGCGCTGGCTCTCCACGAGCTCTCCCGCTCCTGTGCACTCACATCTGCTTGAGCTTGGTCTTCGGATTCCCGGGGCCACAGGGTGACATGCCCCCCGGATGGGGGAGCCCCTACGGGGGGCCAGAACCCCAGAGCGATGGGCCTGAGGTTCCCACCTCCAGCTGAGGCCTCAGAGAGCCCGGTGGCCTCAGGTTGGCACTGCTTCCTCCTTTGGACAGCAAAGCACACAAATCCTGAGGCGCCTCCTCCTCAGGGGTCCCCAGCCCTGGCGGCTGTGCGCGGGCCGTGGTGGGAGCGCAGGGGCCGCCGGCTGGCCACAGCCCACCCAGCCCCACAGCTTGGTGGAGCCGCCCTGCCAGCGGCGTCTGCGCCCAGGTGGCCAAGCCCTGAGAGCCCTCCACCTCGGGGCTGTGGGCTTCGGCTGGGCCCGTCGGTATGTGGCCCAGCTGCCCGCACTGCCCGCCCCACCCCAAGAGCCCTCCCAGGTGAGCCCGGGCGCCGAGGTGACGACTGGGTCGGGATCAGACCCACCGGCCGTGTCCAGGAGGAGCTTTGGGTCAGGAGTGGGGTAGAACAGCCAGGCCACGTCGGGTGTGCGAACTCGGCCCGGCCCCCCGCGTCTGCCGGCCTCTCTCGCAGGTGGAGCCGTCGGAGCGGGTCTGCCAGAGGCCCCCGGACCTCCGCTCGGACTTCTCCGGCCTGGCGCGGGTGCTGACCAGCAACGCTGTCGCCTTGGTACCCGGGGGAGGGGAGCCAGGTGAGTCCCGCCCCTTCCCGCGGGCCACGAGTCGGTTACGTGTGCGCCTGCGCTGATCCTCCCCGGGCTGGGCTGGCGCACGTGCCCGACAGTGTTTCCCACGGGCAGGTGTCCCCTCCCTCCACAAAGACAGTGGAAGAGAATGTATTTCTCGTTCCGATTGTCTCCTCTTCTGAAAACTCCATTCTGACCCTTTGCCAGTCTTTCCGCTGGGCTGCGGGAGAGTTTCTTTCCATTTTAATGCACACTTTATGGAACAGTGATCTGCTCTGCTCACGACCGTCGTGAAGCAGCCTTTAGTTTCTTGGGCTGGTGGGTTCCTTTAAGGACTTTTAACCCAAAGCACTTGTACCCCAAGTTGCTGCCGTTCTCCTGACCTTGGTTAAAGAGAAAAATACACGTGGGGGCAGAAACGGAGGGGCAGGTGTGTGGTGAGGGTGTGACAGGCCAAGGGCCCCGGGTGAACCGGTCGGCGCGAGGAGGGGCAAGGCAGCACCTCCTGCAGCATCTGTGCTGGACCCCCGCCCCTCTGAGGGCCAGGTCCCAGGGCCAGGGGTGCCCTGTGGGGTGGATACCCTCACACCCCTGGCCTCGGAGGACGTCAGGCCAGTTGCTGGGCTGGCGGGCTTGTGCCGCTTCCCCGGCACTGCAGCGAGGCTCCCTGAGTGCCAGGCCTGGGTGCCAGCCCTGCTTACCGTGCTGGCCACCTGTCCCCAGGGCCTGACGGAGGAGCCTGGCTCGCCACCTGCCTTGGCCCGAGGATGTCCCTTCCAGAGGACGCTGGAGTCACTGTGTGTGCACCCTGCAGAGTCGGGGCTGTGCTCGCGCCCGGCCCCTCCACTCCTCGGCTAATTGTAGCTGGAGAGGGTCAGAGAAATGATGCAGGTGAGCCTCAAAACTGCTTGTCTGGCCGGATTCACGCTCCTTACTTCCCCACCGTTGGAGACTCGGAGGCTCCAAGTTCTGGCCTGAGACCCTTACAGCCAGGAAAGTGGGGTGGGCACGGGAGGGGCTGCCCTTCTGGAGACCCCGCCTCCTCACCCCCAGCCTCCTCACTGGCCGCCTGTGCCTTCAGCGCACGTTGTGGCCTCTCTCCGAGGGCTGCGCTGCAGGGGACGGATCCCGCGGTCCGCAGGCAGCGGCCGGGGTGGAACGCCTGCACGTGTTGGCCCTGGCACCCTGAGTGCGGCCTGGCCTGGGTGGTGAAGTAATGAGTACCCTGCTCGTTTATTTTGGGTGATTTGGGGGCATCGTGTAGTGCCGTGTTTTTACCTGAAAGCTGAGCCAGTGGGCCTAGAAACTCGGGGGATTTACCCAAAGTTGCCGGGATGGGGGTAGCACTCAGCCTGCTTTCTGTGGGGCTGGGACAGTGAGGTGCCCTGGAGCAGCTGGCTTGCAGCAGCGTTTTTAATGAAAATTTAGTTAAAGTAATACTTAGTTTAAAAGCCATGTGGCCATTCTGTAAGGCCGTATGGTATTTGTATAACACACAGCAGTCCTCTGCCCCACCAACAAATCCAGAGATATCCCACAGACAGACAGTATCCCACAGACAGTATCCCACAGACAGTATCCCACAGACAGTATCCCACAGACAACAGTATCCCACAGACAGTATCCCACAGACAGTATCCCACAGACAGTATCCCACAGACAGTCACTTCCAACTTTTCTTCAGCTGTTTCCTCATTTACGTTTCTTTTTTTTTTTTATTGAAGCATAGTTGATTTACAATGTTGTATTGGTTTTAGGTGCACGGGAAAGTGATTCAGTTTTATGTGTGTGCGTGTGTGTGCGCGTGCATGCGTGTGTGTGCGTGTGCATGTGTGTATGTGTCTGTGTGTGTATATAGTGTACATATGTTGTTTTTCATATTCTTTTCCATTATGGATTATTACAGGGTATTGAATATAGTGCCCTGTGCTATGCAGTAGGACCCTGTTGTTTATCTGTTTTTTCATTTTTTTCAGTTTTAGATGATTAAGTTCCTAACCGCCCCCATATATGCACAGGGTCAAAGTCTGTTTGTGTGTCTCTGTCTCGTATCCTCCGTCTATCCTCCTCCTCAGCACGGGATCCCGGTGTGGTCCCCGCCCTAGTCAGCCATTGCTCACTGTTTGCCTTGCAGCAAGGTGGGTCTTTGGAGCTAAGCCTTGTCCTACTGTATATACGGCAGTGTCTCCCTCCTCAGAGTAATAATTGCTCAGTAGCCCACCACAGATGCTGCTGGAGACGCAGCCCCCTCAGTGTTCTCAGACCACCAAGTCATCGCTGCTGAACTCACTCTGGACCGGCCTCCTCTCAGCTCTGCTGGTTGCTCCCCAGTCATGCCGCTGGGATGTTGCCTTGGAGTTTCCCTTCACCATGATCCTGGGAACTGCCTTTGTCTCTCTCCTGTGTCCAGCTCCACTTCTGGATACCATGTCTTCCCCTTTCTTGATACATTCCTGATTTTGGTAGAGTTCATACTCTAGAAGTTTCCTTAAGAGAAGCTGCATGGGAGGGAAGAGTTTCAACGCCACGCTTAGCAGAAAGTTCCCTCACTCTGCTCTCACACTCGCATGACAGTTTGGTTATGAACTCTAGATGGAAATACTTTTCCCTGAGAACTTTACGGTGTGGTCCCATCATCTTTTTAGCTTCCAGTATTGCTGCTCTGAAGTTCAGTGTCGTGTTCTTCACGAAGCCTGTTCCTTCTGGATCCTGTAGGGGACTCTCTTCACTCTTGTGTTTCTGGAAGTACTTGAGGATGTGCCTGGGTGTGTTAGGCTGGGCAGACTCCCAGTGGGCCCTTTCAAATTCGGAAATTCATCACCTGTAACCCTCGGAGTGTTGGATGAGGCCCGCACCCCTGCTCCCTGCTCCCTCTTCTGGATCACAGTGCAGATGACCCCCCATCCTCTCGTGCTCCCATCTTTTCTTTTCTCTCCCAAGTTTCCATCTTTGTCTTTTTGTTCTACTTTCTGGGTGATTTTTCTCAGATGTATCTTCTAATCGATCTTTTTTTCCTAAGATGTTTCTAATGTCTGAGTGCTTTCCTCAGTTTTTTTCTGTTTGTTCTAGTAGTGCAGTTTGAACTTCTCTGAGAATAATAATGCTTGCTTGCTCGGCTTTCCGTTCCGTTCCGTGCCGGCCTGTGTCGGCTTGGTCCCGTGAACTCCGAGTCTCTGAGGCTGTCTGTGTGCGCTGACCGCACCCGTGGCGTCGCCGCATGGGCCCCTGTGGGCCCCTGTAGTCCTCCTCCTGTCAACAGACACTTGGGTTATTTTCTGGGTTTGGTTACTGTGCACAAAACGGCTACAAGCATTCTTGTACAGATCTTTCCTGTGCACATATGTGCTCTTCTCTTGGGCTAATACCTAGGAGTGGAATTACCTGTCCACGGGGTAGTTGAACAGTTTTACACCCCCACTGGCAGTTTTGAGAGTTCGGGCTGCCCACATCTCTGGTATCGTCCGGGATGTAAGTTGTGGCCACGCCCCTTGGTATCGTCCGGGATGTAAGTTGTGGCCACACCCCTTGGTATCGTCCGGGATGGAAGTTGTGGCCACGCCCCTTGGTATCCTCCGAGATGTAAGTCGTGGCCACGCCCCTTGGTATCGTCTGGGATGGATGTTGTGGCCACACCCCTTGGTATCGTCCGGGATGGAAGTTGTGGCCACACCCCTTGGTATCGTCGGGGATGGAAGTTGTGGCCACGCCCCTTGGTATCCTCGGGGATGGAAGTTGTGGCCACGCCCCTTGGTATCGTCGGGCATGGAAGTCGTGGCCACGCCCCTGGTGGGGGGCCGTGCCTCACCGTGAGTCTGATCTGCATCCCTGGACTCGGGTTCCAGGTGCCTCTTGGTCATCAAGTTCCACGCGCCTCTCTCACAGGTGGCTCGCCCTCTACTATTTAGTTAGAGGAGTTATTTATATACTCTGAATACGAGTCTTTTTTTAACTTTCTTTTTTTAAATTAATTAATTTTATTTTTGGCCGCGTTGGGTCTTCGTTGCTGCGCGCGGGCTTTCTCTAGTTGTGGTGAGCGGGGGCTACTCTTTGTTGCGGTGCGCGGGCTTCTCCTTGAGGTGGCTTCTCTTGTTGCAGAGCACGGGCTCTAGGCGCGCGGGTTTCAGTAGTTGTGGCACATGGGCTCAGTAGTTGTGGTGCACGGGCTTAGTTGCTCCACGGCATGTGGGATCTTCCCGGACCAGGACTCGAACTCGTGTCCCCTGCATTGGCAGGCGGATTCTTAACCACTGTGCCACCAGGGAAGTCCCTGAATACAAGTCTTTTACCAGATATGTTTATTACTAATATTGTCTTCAGTCTTTGACTTTTGTTTTTGTTGTAATGGCATGTAATGGCGTTTTTTGATGAGCACGTTTTAACTCTGATGAAGTGTGATTTCCCAGTTTTTTACAGTTTTTTAATTTCTGGTGCTCTGGGGGCTCTTGCCTAGGCTACATCTTCTCAAAGCTTGTACATCTGGGCCTGCAGTCCACCCACAATTGTTTCCTGTGAGTGGCGGGGTGTGAGGTGAGGGTATTCTACATGGTTGCCTAGTTGAAGACTTTCCCTCCCTGCTGAGCTGCTGAGGCGTCTGAGTGAAGCACCAAACACCTGCGCAGGTGTGAGCTGCACGGAGGCATGTGTTCTGTCCCAGCCACACCACTACACTGTCTTTGTTACTCTAGCTTTATGGGAAAGCATCAGGCAGTGTAATTCCCTCAAATTCTTTTTCTTGAAGTTGTTTGGATTTTCCTAGGTCCTCTGCATTTCTGTGTAAATTTTAGAGTCAGCTAAGTATTTTATGGGTTTTTTTGCTATTGTAAATGGTATGTTTTTTTTTTTAAATAAATTTATTTATTTTGGCTGCGTTGGGTCTTCATTGCTGGGCACGGGCTTTCTCTAGTTGCGGCGAGCGGGGGCCACTCTTCATTGCGGTGTGCGGGCTTCTCATTGTGGTGGCCTCTCTTGTTGCAGAGCACGGGCTCTAGGCACGCGGGCTTCAGTATTTGTGGCACGCGGGCTCAGTAGTTGTGGATCGTGGACTCAGTAGTTGTGGCTCGCGGGCTCTAGAGTGCAGGCTCAGTAGTTGTGGCGCACGGGCTTAGTTGCTCTGCGGCATGTGGGATCTTCCCGGACCGGGGCTCGAACCGGTATCCCCTGCATTGGCAGGTGGATTCTTAACCACTGCGCCACCAGGGAAGCCCTAAATGGTATGTTTTAAATTTCATTTTAAATTGTTTGTTGCCACTATGTAGAAATACAAATGATATTTGTAAATTAATGTCATGACTTACAACCTTGCTAAATTCACTTCTTCCAGTACCTTTTTTTGTAGTTTTTTTACATTTTGTTCTTCTGAGAATAAAGACAGTATTTCCTCTTTCTTTCCAAAATACCTAAATGCCTTTGTTTCTTTTTCTTGCCTGTTGCACTGGTTAGAGCTTCCAGCGCAGAGCTGAGCAGAGGTGGTGAGTGTTGGGGAAAGCATTCCCTTTAAGCGCTAAGTGCCATCGCTGCCAGCTCGGCTCTTGGGTTTTGTAGATGCCCTTTATCAGACTGAGGAAGTTTCCTTCTATTCTTAGTTTGCCGAGTTTTTATCACGGGTGTTTTTTTTTATGGGTCTGTCAGATTGTGTGATTCTGCTCCTTTATCCTGTTAATATGGTGAATCACACTGAGTGATTTTAAAGTAACATCAAACATCACCTTCTTGGGATGGACTCATCTGCCTGTGGCATGTGGCCCTGTTTCTGTGTCACCTGACCCCTTGGGTCTGAGCAAGGTGGGCCGTGCTTGTCCTTTCTTGAAATGTAGGCAGGTTTGTTTGCCTACCTTCCAAAATTCAAAACTGAATTGGAAGGTGCTGCTGCTTTCCCTGTTCTCTGGAAGGTTCCAGGTGGCTTGTGTTGGTTTTCCTTAGATGTTTAGTACAGTTCACTAGTAAAACCATCCGGACATGAAATTTTGTGAGGATTTGAAAATTAAAGATTCAGTTGTTTTGATGGTTATTGAACTCTTCAGGTTTTCTACTTCTAGTGTCGGGTCTGGTAGGTTATGTTGGTCTAGGGATGTGTCCATTTTATCTGATTTTTCCTACTTACGGCATGAAGCTCACACTAGCTTCTTACCTTCTTAATTGGAGCATCTGTCCAGAGGTTCCCTTTCTCAGTCCTGATATTGGTTATTAAGACCTTCTGTCTCCCTCCTCCTCCCTCTTTCTCTCCCTCTCCATCTCTGTCCCTTTCTCCCTCCCCTTCCACTCCCCGACCCTGGCCGCCTCCCTCTGTCCCCCGCCTTTTACTTTTATGGACCAGTCGTACCTGAACTCGTCCTTTCGAGGATCCTCTCTATAGTGTGTTTGTCTTCTGGTTCATTAATTTCTGCTCTTTATTATTTCCTTAATTTTACTCTTTTGATTTAAACTGTTCTTTCTTTCCTAACTTACGGGCCAGCAGGCATTGTCTGTGAAGGGCCAGATGGTAAGTCCGTGGCCTCGGCAGCCAGCGCGGGGCAGGGGAGGTCAGCTCTGTGTGTGCTGACCCTTTGGAGGCAACGTGCCTTTTTGTTCTCAGCCTGGTCTGAAGTTTTCTTCATCTTGGGTTTTCAACAATGTAGGATTTTTTTCTTTAATTTACGCTCAGCATTTAGAACGCTCCTTGAACCCGACGCTCAATGTCAGTCATCAGTTCTAGAACTTGGGTGTTGCCTCTGTCCGCTTCCACTGTCTGTCCCTCCTGCTGGCTACAGTCACACGCTCTCTTCCGCTCACACATGCTGTTTCTGGTTGTGTGGCGGACATCACACACGAACAGTGGCCAGAGTGGGCTCAGCCCGCGCTGCTTTCTGGTGGTGGCTCGTCCGGCCCTGGGGGCTGCGCTGGGGGCCTCCACCTGCCTCCCCACCCGCCCAAGTCTGTTCAAAGCCTGTTGTTTCGGCTTCACAGCCTCCCAGACGCCAGCGGGTGGAGGAGGCTGAGTGCTGGCTGCCTCTCGAGAGTGTCCCACTCCCTCTCTGAGTTGGCATCTTTGCCCCTCTCCCCGTGGCGTGTGCAGGACTCAGGCACTGAGGGGTGGGGTGGAACGGGACGGCCGTCCCCGGGGTCCTGGCGGCCCGGTGGCGCTGACTGCCTGCTCCATCCTCCTGTTGGCGTAGAGGCTGTGCCCAGGTGGGCATCATCCGGGCCCTGACAGAGGGCGGCATCCCTGCGCACGTGCTCGGACGTCCACCAGGGCCTTCACAGGCACCCTGTGCTCTGAGGAGTGGAACTACAGCCAGATACGGATCCGGGCCAAGCAGTGGGCTGAGGTGAGGGGCCCTGCAGGGCCGGGGACGCAGGAGGGCATCGAGACGGACGTGGCTTTGCAGGGCTCTGGCCTCAGAGCGTGGCTTGTTGGGGCAGGGAGGGCACAGAGAAGCAAGGGCGTCAGTGTTGTGGGATGGGCTCTGGTTCATGCCTGGTCTTGAGTTGTAAAGGTGACTGAGGAGAGGTTAGTGCACCCACAGTTCCCCGCATTTCCACACCCACCCCACAGGGCCATGGGGGCACCAGTGCCGGTAGGCAGGCAGGGGGCAAGGCCTAGGTCGGGGCCCTTATTGGGGTTTCTGTGGGAAGGGCAAGGCGGGGCAGGGCACACAGCTTAAGATCTGCCCGTTCGAATAATTCCGGCGGGTTTCTGGGCATAGCTGCCTGGCACCTGGCCCTGGGTGATTCAGGCTTGGGGTGTGCGTTAGACACAGGTAGTCGGGTGTGGGCTCTGGAAGGGCTGGGTGAGCCCAGGTCTGTCTCTCTCCCCCGGTGTGCGGGACCCCAAATGCCAGAGCATCAGGGACACAGAAAGTAAGAAATATACGTCGTTGGTACAGTTGGCCCTGTGGTGAACGGACGCCAGGGGACAGTCCAGGATCTGGGGACCCACCCGGGCAGGCGGGCTGCAGCCTGCCCTTCTCAGGGCTCTGCTCATTTTTTGTGGAGCAGAATGGAGCCCTGGCTGAAACCAAGAGTGGGCTCAGAAGTGTTGGCATTCTCATTTTTAAAAGAAAAGATGGGCCTCCTCTGAGCAGAAGCTCTCAGAGCAGGCCATCTGCCCGATCCACAGATCCCCAAGGCACCCAGTCTCCCTGGGGGCTGCGGGCTGCTCGGCTCCGGTCACTAAGGACAGCCTCCGAGGGCAGTGGCCGCGGGGGACGGTGCTCTAACCTCAGCAAGGGTCTGCGTGCAGGTCGGGCAGAGCTCTCCCACGGGTGTGGGAACAGCCAGGGGGCTTCGGGCATCATGTCCTGCCACCCTGAGTTTCTGCTGGGCCAAGGGAGCCCACTGGGCAGCCACCCTGTGGGCCATGGGGGATGGACCCCCCAGGCTGCTCTGTGGTCCCACCTGTTGGCACGTGGAGGGGGCACGGTGGGGTGGCTGCAGTGCTGGGCAAGGGCCTCCTCGGGAGTGAGGGCCTTGCTGCCCGCAGAGGACACCGGGGATGTCCTAGGCTGTCCTGGTTCCCTGTCCTCCAGGGGCACGTGTGTGCCTTCTGCTCGTCCACGAGTCTCAGTGAGAGCGGCTGGGGGCGCGTGACTCACCCCCAGCTGGGGGCCCACGCCCACTTACAGCCCGTCCCAGCGTCTGTCCACACAGAGGCAAGGAGGACCCTTCCTCTCCATCCCTGACCCCTGAGGAGTCAGGCATTCTTGGGCCTGTGCCCTGTGCTCACAGGTCCTCACTGAGGAAGGATGGGCATCGGTCCTACCAGAGATCACGGGGCTTCGGCAGTGAGGGCCCGTGGTAGGGCTGCTGCTTCCCAGGATCAGAGGGGTGGAGCGTCTGCCGCGGTGGAGTGTGAAGGCCAAGCCCAGGCCAGCCCGGAGGGGCAGTGGTGGATGCTCAGCTGGCCCTGGTCCTGGATGGGCCTTGTCCCAGTGAGCCTTGAGCCATCCCCGCTGAGCGGGCGGTGAGGGCCCAGCTGGCCAGGCCTGCCCGGGGTCAGCAGGTGTTCCTCTGGGACCTCCAGGCCCTGCCATTCAGGCCACAATGTTTGCTCCCCACAGGCTTCTATTCGCAGAAAGCGCATATGAGTGCCCAGGTCCCTGTTCCCTTCTGACACAGGCTCTTGGTGTTCCCTCGGGGTCGCCTGCTGCCGGTGCCCGGAGAGGGAGGCGGGGGGTGAGCCCCTTCTCCTCTGCAGAGGCCTCACACGTGCCCCCGTGTGCCACCCCCCAGGATGTGATGTCGATGGTAAAGACCATGCTGGACCTGACCTACCCCATCCCCTCTGTGTTCGTGTTCTCGGGGGCTGGCTGCAGCAGAAGCATCTGCAGTGTCTTCAAGGACAGGCAGATCGAGGTGCACCCCCAGCAGAGCCCACGGCCTCAGCCTGCCTGGGCCTGGACACCCTGGGCCCACAGGGTCGAGGGCTGGCAGCCGGGGGTGGTCCCTCTGAGTCCCGTTCCCCTCACAGGACCTGTGGGTCCCCTACTTCACCATCACCACGGACATCACAGCCTCTGCCATGAGGGTCCACACAGATGGTGAGCACCTCCTCCCGGGGTGCAGGCTCCCCAGCGGGGAGGGGCGTTAAGGGGCCAGTTCCAGGCCAGGCCCAGGGAAGCCCCAGGATCTCCCAGAGGAGGCAAGAGGCTCGGGGAGATGTGAACAGAGATGACTGCTCTGGGCCCAAAGGCTGAAGGGTGCACAGGGAGAGGTAGAGATGGGACGGGGGCAGAGGGGCAGACTGAGGGCCCACGTGGGTCACAGCTGCGTGTGGGTCGGAGCAGAATGCTGAGGAGAGAGCCCATCTGTGGGTGGGCGGCTGAGGCCCTTCTCCAGGCCAGAGTGTTTTGGGAGCCCCTTGAAATGTGTCTGCTTAGAAGTGAGTGGGGTGGCAGGGCTGGCAGAAGCTCAGGGCAAGGGGAGATGTGGGCAGGCCCAGAGCAAGCCCGGCCCCCCTGGGCTCCGTCTGAGGGGGAGGATGTCCAGGAAGGGTGTCATCTGCCCGGGCCTGGTGCTCTCCGCCGGAGGCCAGACGTGCAGGGCTCAGGACCCATGTTGGCGAGGCTCTGAGCCGAGGGTCCAGGGCAGGAACTCACCCTGGGCAGCGAAAGGCTCCTTTCCTCTCCCCCGATCCCTCTGGACCCCCTCCCAGGCTCACTATGGAGGTACGTGCGTGCCAGCATGTCCCTGTCGGGCTACATGTCCCCGCTCTGCGACCCCAAAGATGGACACCTGCTGATAGACGGGGGCTCCATCAACAACCTGCCAGGTACTGTGGCGGACGGGGGGCGGCCGCCCGGCCCCGCCTCAGCCCCACCGCTCCTGCGCGCTGGGGGTTACGGGCGTGCGCACGCTCGGCGCTGCGTGCTCCCAGCAGATGGCTCTATTTGTCGGCTCAGCAGTGCTCAGAACCAGGCCAGGTAGAGGGGCCGGCCGCAATTAGGGCCCGTCTGTGCCCACAGTCAGAACTAACAGCCTGCAGGTGTCGGGTCTGCTGTGGGCAAGGCCCCTCCTGGGGCACACCTGTCACCTGTTGGACAGCTCTGTGCGCTTGGCCGACCCCCTCCGCAGGCCCAGGTGTGAGGGTGGAGAGGAGGCCCTCCCCACCCTCCAAACCCTCACCCCCGTCCCCCCACTCTCAGCGCCTCTCAGGCAGGCTCTGCCCCCAGCCCTGGCTCCACCCCAACTTCCCCCAGCTCTGACCCGTCACCCCAGCCAGGCTCCCGCCTGGGGCTCTGCATACCTGTCCCCATTGGTGACCAGGCCACTTCCTCCCCAGCAGATGTGGCCAGGTCAATGGGGGCAAAGGTGGTGATTGCCATCGACATGGGCAGCCGGGATGAGACAGACCTCACCAACTACGGGGATGCGCTCTCCAGGTGGTGGCTGCTGTGGAAGCGCTGGAATCCCTTGGCCACGAAGGTCAAGGTGGGGGCCCAGCCCTGCCTACCCCAGCTGCTCCTCCCCACATCCTGGCGCCTGTGTCCCTGAGACCCTGAGATGGGCAGGGAGGGGGTGCACCTTCCAGGCTCTGGGTCCAGGAGGGTGGTGGTCGGTCACTCACCATCCCTGCCCGCCTGGGACCAGCTCTGGGAAAGGAGCCAGGCCTAGAGGCTCCACACACCCCAGGACCCCTGGCTGGGTGCCCAGCCTCCCCCCAGGCCTAGTAGAAATTGCCTCCCCTTGGGGGGAGGGAAGGGGAAGGAAGGGCCAGGGCAGGAGACTCAGTGGCTGTGCCCAGATGGAGGCCAGGGGCCACGCAGGGACAGGAGAGCCACACTCAAGGGCTGTGACACGGCAGGTGTTGAACATGGTGGAGATCCAGACGCGCCTGGCCTACGTGTGCTGCGTCCGGCAGCTGGAGATGGTGAAGAGCAGCAACTACTGCGAGGACCTGCGCCCCCCCCCCACAACAGCTACGGCACCCTGGACTTCAGCAAGTTCGACGAGATCTGTGTGAGTGTCCAGGCCGGCTGCCCCTCCCAGGCCTCCCTGCTCTCGCGTCCCGATCACGGGGTTCCCGGTGTGTGTGCAGGAGGTGGGGTACCAGCACGGCCGAACAGTGTTTGACATCTGGGGTCGCAGTGGCATGATGGAGAAGATGCTGCAGGATCGGTAGGGGACGAGCAAGGTGAAGGCGTGCGATGTGAGTGCCTGAGTTGGCACCCCTCCTTCCTCTCCCACTCCTGTGACCCGTCCTCTGCTGCCCAGTCCAAAAGAGAGGCAGGGCTCCCTGCAGCCAGCAGCACGTTGGCACACCCTCTCAACTGCTCAGGCCTGCAGGTTCCCCTGCCCCGCCCCAGGGGCCAGAAGACAAGGGCAAGGGCAGTGGCCTTGGGGGCTGTCTCTTGGCCTCTGCCCCCCTTTGACTCTCCACCCTTGAAGTGCTCACGTGGGAGAGGATGTCACTGTGGGTGGGGGGCTGCTCAGGACTCTGCCTGTCATCCGTGCCCCACCCGCATTCCAGGGCTAGGACCACAGAGGGTCATAGAGAGGGTGGGGCCGGCTGTGGTCAGGGGCTTCGCCAGATGTCTCCTTCGCCTCTGCCCCCAACGTGCTCACCTGCCCCAACGCCTCCTTCATGGACCTCACTGAGATCGTATCACGTATTGAGCCTGCCAAGGTGGCTGCAGCAGATGGTGAGTTGGACCCCGGGCCATATGCCCACACAGCTGAGGATGGTAGTGGCAATGTCCCCTCCTGACCCTTGACACTCTCAATAAGCCACCCTGGCCACCAGGCTCCCTCTAGCAGCCCCTGGCCCTGGTAGGCTGCATATGGGGACCCATGCCGGCCCCTGCCCCTGCTCTCAAGAGGATACCTGCATGGCCCTGCTCTCTGCCCAGATGAGTCTGACCACCAGACCGAATACAAGGAGGTGCTGCTGGGCAGCCCCAGCCGACCTGGGCTCCGACTCAGTGAGCTGCCCGGACACCCTGTGCTCCCCAGCTGAGCTGCCAGCTCCAAGGGCTCCAGAGCAGGCCAGCTGCTCCCTCCCTGCTGCCCTCCTGGCTTGCCCCCACCGTGACCTTGGCCGTGTGTGCGGTTTGCTTCCAGGAGGACGAGCCCTCGCTTCGGCATCGGTACTCCCGTCTGGCTTCCCCTGAACCATCCCAGGACTCCTCGCCCCCCTGGCCCTCTGACCAAGATGGGTAGAGGTCTCTGCTCTGATGCACCCTGCAGCCAGCAGCTCCTGTGGGTGGGTTTCAGAGAACCAGCTGGCGCAGCTCCTGCAGCTCTTCCCCAGCCTGCCAGGGAGAGCCTGCTGGGGCCCAGGGCCCTGCCGGCCGGTGTTGGAGTGTCTGGGGCCTCTCTGCGCCGGCCGCTCCTGGTGGGGCACTGGGTCCTGGCATCCCCTGCACACACAGCAGTCCTGGGGGGCTGTGTCGGCCCCTGCGGGCCCCCTGAGGCCTCTGAGATGTCAGAGCCCCTGATGCTTCTGCTTAGCCTGTCAATAAAGGTAGATCTGATTGTGTGGGACATGTGGTCCCTGTGCCGAGGTCCCCCGGGGAAGGGGGCAGCACCAAGATGGGCAGCCCCACAGTCCTGAGGCTGCAGGGCGGAGTGGTCACCATGCGGGGACCCCAGGACCCCAAGCCAGGCAGGCAGGACACCCAAGGTCTGGGGTGCAGCTGGGATCCCCCCAAACCAAGGATGAGGCCCTCCCGAGCTCTCAGGCATTGTTTCCATTCTGTACACACAAGAGTCTTCCCTAAGATGATGCCCACACCTTACTTTTCAGATCATTAAATAGCGCCAGGGGGGTCCTTTTGTACAAAAAAGGAGACCTGTCAGCTCTATGACTTTGGAGTCCACGATCCCTGCAGGTCTCGGAGCAGGGCACATGGGTCTGCGAGAGCAGGGAGACCCTTGACCGGAGGGCCCAGGACCCTGAGGTCGGGGGACCGCAGGCCTCAGTTTCCCAGCTCCAGAGGCAGCTTTGAGAGGGCGGAGAGATGGTTGGTCCCGCCCCCTGCCGCCCAACCCGGCCCTCCGGCCCCCCGCCCCCCCACCTACTGCCGGTGTGGTGGGCGAGGCTTCAGCGTAGTCCCTTCTGGGCCCCGCCCGGCTCTGACGTTACGGTGGGCGGAGCCTTCCTCGCCCTGCTTTGGCTGTGGACGGCCCGGCCCTAGCCCTGACGTAACGGGGGCGGCCCCGCCGAGCCCCGCCCCTTCCCTGACGTCGCGGTGGGCGGAGCGCCACCCCCGGGCCTGGCAGTGCTGTTCGGTGCGGCGGAGCGCGCGGAGTGATCGGCGCGGCCATGCGGAAACCGAACCCGAGCCCAAGCCTGAGCCCGAACCCGAGCCCGATCTCCGGCGCGGCGCGGCTCCCCCGACGGAGGCGACGGGCGCGGGGCGCGCTCTGAGGCCTGGGGATGCGCCGCCGCCTCGACCATGGGCGCCGTCGCCTCCCGGAGGAGGGCGCTGCGGAGCGAGGCCATGTCCTCGGTGGCGGCCAAAGTGCGGTGAGTGCGGCGGACCGACCGCCGGGGCCAGCGGCGCCCCCGCCCCCGCAGCGTGATCGCAGCCGGCGCCCCGCCCCCACCTCCGTGCGGTTCCCTTCCCTGAGGCTGCGGTGGGCGAGCTGCACGACCTCACGACCCTCACATACACTGGGTGGCAGGGGCTGGATGGAAAGCAGACCTGGGCCCAGGTCTGGCCAAGGTGCACCGACACCCAAGGGTCCCCGAACTGCGACCTGCCAGCCCTGGGCATTCTGAGGTGGGATGGGAGTGCTTGCTGGGGGTGACCCCTGAGCCCTCCCTTGCTGGCGCCGAGGGCCTGGGTGGGGTGGGGACGCCAGGGTGGGTGGTGTGCACTGACGGCGCACCCCGCTGTCCACCCCTCAGAGCAGCCCGAGCGTTTGGCGAGTACCTGTCCCAGAGTCACCCCGAGAATCGAAACGGTGCAGGTAAGGGCACGTGAGACAGTGCCGGGACGGGGTCCACCCACAGCCCCCCATCCTAGGCGAGAGGATGCTGTCTCCTGTCCAGGTCAGGCCCAGCCCCTGCGCACTGTGGGGCGTGAGCAGGCAGCTAGTGCCCTGCTGGGCTGGCTTCCTCACGCCCCCTGCCCCGCCTGGCCCAGAGCCCCAGGAGGAGCTCCGAGTCACTCATCACCACGGCACCCACCCAGCTTGGGCTGTTGGCATGGCAACAGGCCTCCTGGCACCCCCAGGACTGGCACCACTGTCTCTGGGGGCCAGCTGGTAGGGAGGAGGGGAGAAGTTGGCACTGGGCACATGGGCGTGGTGGCAGGCTGGGAGGTGGCCTGCTTGTTTCTGGCCCCACCCCATCACCCACAGGTAGCACAGCCTGTCGCCCACACGCACGTAAGAGGGGCTTGGGGCCCCGATAGGCGTGAGACGTGAACCTCTAGGGGGAGTGCGCAGCTCAGAAATACCTCTTCTGAAGTCATCAGGGCCCACGGTTCGTTCAGCGGGCCAGGCACCAGCTGGGTATTCATTCCCTGCCTTCAGAACACCCGGAGACTGGGAGGGCAGGGCCAGCAGGCCGCAAGCTCACCTGGTGCCTCTCCCCCAGACCACCTGCTGGCTGACGCCTACTCTGGCCACGACGGGTCCCCCGAGATGCAGCCTGCCCCCCAGAACAAGCGCCGCCTCTCCCTCATTTCCAACGGCCGCTATGAGGACAGCCTCCCGGAGGAGGCCGTCAGTGGGAAGCCGGCCGGCGAGGGCCCCCAGCCCCGTGTGTATACCATCTCCGGGGAGCCGGCCCTGCTTCCCGGCCCGGAGGCCGAGGCCATCGAGCTGGCTGTGGTGAAGGGGCGGCAGCAGCGGGAGCGGCACCCCCGCCACCATAGCCAGCCCCTGCGCACCAGCCCGGGCGGCAGTCGTGAGGACGTCAGCAGACCCTGCCAGAGCTGGGCGGGCAGCCGCCAGGGCTCCAGGGAATGTCCTGGATGTGCCCAGCTCGCCCCCAGTCCTTCCCCTCAGGCCTTTGGGCTGGACCAACCGCCTCTGCCTGAGGCCGCCAGCCGCCGCAAGAAGCTGGAGAGGATGTACAGCGTTGACCGTGTGTCTGGTGAGGGGGCTCGCTGGGGGCCTGGGCAGCTTCAGGCAGGATGCTGGTGCTGGGGTCGGCCAGCCAGCAGCGAGCACTGTGAGGCTTGGGCAGAGCAGGGTGCCCAGGTCACGGCCTGCAGGTGGCGACCTGCCGCCACATCCCGTGCCCCACCTCAGGCCTCATGGTTGGCTTTAGCCTTGCCAGCACCAAGTCACCGGAGGAGTGCTTCCCCGAGGAGGGGGCCTGGGAGGGTCTTAAGGGTTGAGCAGGTAGAAAACCTGGCTGAACGGGAAGATCGGGCTGCCTCCAGGGAGTCCTGGGGAACAGTCCCTGCCCTGGGGCCCACTCACCAAGGGAGGCGCATGATTGCCTGGGGCCCAGCCAGCTAGTGGGGCTCGCCCCAGGATGGTCAAGCTGTGCCGGTGGCTGCGGAGCCCCGGAGGCCTGCTGTCGGCAAGAGGCCTCCCTGGGACGTTCAAGTGGCCCCACGCTTCCTGGCTCTGAGGTTGTCATCTCCTGAGAGCAGAATTCTACCTAGCAGACCTGGCACGTCCTCTCAGGGCACCTCTTGGGCCTCCAGATCAGCAACCCAGCTGGGCCTCAGGGCACAGGCCTGGGGTGTGGGCAGTTCACCTCCACGACCTCATGTTCCTCTGATGCACCCAGGCCAGGGGCTGGGACGGGGGTCAGGGAAGAGAGTAGAGCGACCCACTCTGTCTACTGGCTGTAGGGGCCCTGGGAAGGGGCGGTCTCCACCTCGCCCTCCGAGAAGGGTCTGGGAGAGGGGAGGTCCAACCAAGTGGACGCCAGAGTGGGCCGCAGAGAAGGCACTGGAGACCCCAAGGAGAGGCTGCAGCCATTTGTCCCTGCCCTTCCCCTCCTGCTTAAATGGAGACAAAATCAATCCTTTCCCTGGGCACCCTGGAGGCAGGCTGTGCTCTCAAAAGAACACTCGTCAGCTGTGGGTAGCAGAGGGAGAGCCAAGCAAAGACAAGCGTCACCAAGCCGCTGAGCTGTTGTGCCTTGAAGAGCTGAGCGGACACCCAAGCCTGCTGGCTCTGCGCCGGCCTCCCGACCTGGGAGGCGGCTGGGGAGCCCTGGCGCTTCTCCTCCACCGTCTGTGGCAGAAGCATCCCCTTCCCTGACAGGTGGGGGTAAAGGCTTCAGGAACCCCTGAGCCAGCCTAGTCACTGCTCCTTTGGTCTTTTCCAGATGACATCCCCATCCGTACCTGGTTCCCCAAGGAAAACCTCTTCAGTTTCCAGACAGCAACCACAACTATGCAAGCGTGAGTCCCGTCTGACGTGTGCCGGGCCCAGGCCGGGCGCCGCCTTCCTGGTGCTCAGGAATTACTGCCGGACCCTCTCCCGTCCTGAGCCCACCTGCGTGGCTGCTTCTGAGCAGCCCCGTGTGCCGTGTACCGCCAGCTCTGCCTGAATGTGTCAGCCTGAAGGAAGGCAGGCCTGGCTGCTCTGAACTCCCGCTGCCCCTCCCCCGCCCCACCCCTTCCCCACTGCCCTGTCCCTCAGTCCCTCCAGTCCGTCCATCCTGTCCTGCGGGGACCTGGCTGGGGGCTGCAGCTGATGCAGCCACCAGCAGAGGTGGTTCGCTGCCCTGTGTCACCCAGCTCCGCCTTCACGCACGCCCCAAACAGCGGCCCGCTTGTGTTTCGTGTGTTGCAAGCGATCACAACTTAGTCCCCTGGGGGCGTGCTCTTGACCTTCGCACAGCTGGGTGTTCTGTCAGGGCTTCCTTTCAGGGAGGGACTCTGCTGCAGTGTCCCCGATACCAGAAGCTTCCTCCTGCGTGTGCTACCCTGGGGAGCGCACCACCGCCCTTGGGCCGGATGGGGGCCGCTACCTTCACTGCTGGACCCAGGGTCGGCAGGGCACAGTCAGGCCTCTGTGCGGCCTGACAAGGTCACAGCATCTGGTGGCCTGGGCCACGGTGACTTCCGCGTCTGCTGCCCTTGCAAGGGCTGGCCTGCGGCATAGCCGGCACCCTGCTGGTGCCTGTGTGCCTGTGAGGGATCCTCCAGGTCAATGACAAGAAAGGAACTAACTGAAGGGCGGTTGGGGGTCTGAGGGTCTCTGCTCACTGTGTCTTCTCTCTCACGCTGCCCCTTCCCGCCTCGACTCTAGCATCTCGTAAGTACCGTGTGGACCTCGAGCCTGAGGGCATGGCGGTTGTCCCTGGGGGACTCTCCCACCCCCAAGTAGGTTGGGGCAGGCCAGGGACCTGGGCCTTGACCATGAGGGCGTGCTGGGTCCCAGCGAGCGCCAAGGCTACAGCAGGGCCTGCGGAACTGGGCCGAGGACAGGGCGAGGCAGGCCAGGACCTTCTGCCTGGCCCAGCGCCCTGGATGCCCCGCTGGGCCCTGTGCTCGAGCCTCTGTCCCCACGTCTCTGTCCCTCTTGCCTGCGGCCAAGGGCAGTGCTGACTCGTGGTGGTTTCCCAGGGTGTTCAGGGGCTACGCGGAGAGGAAGCGCCGGAAACGGGAGAATGATTCCGCGTCTGTAATCCAGAGGTAGGGCCTGCCAGCCACTCGCCACCAGGGTCCGTCTCTTGTCTGTCCTGGTCTAGCCTGGGCCCACCCAGCTCAGCAGACCTGATGGGGGAAGGGCGGTGGCGAACACTGGCCTGGCCCTGCTCTGGGGACGCGGCAGGCAGGAAAGGTCAAGTGGCCTGAGCCCCTAGGCCTGTGTTTTGGGGGTACAGTGACAGCTGAACTGCAGCCAGCTGGCCCCCCTGTGCCTTTTTCTGGCCCTTGAAGCCCGGAGCAGTGGGGTCAGCAGCCAGGCTTACCCTCCCTAAACCCCACCCACCTCAGAGATGTGTCCAGGAAGCTTGTCTGTCCATCTTGGAAGTTGGGCTTTGGCAGGGCACAAAGTTTGGAGTGAAGGAGACCTGCTTCTGAGGTGGCCCAGGGACACAGCAGCAGGGGAGGGGGCAGCTGCCAGCCCCTAACCCACCTCCCGCTTGGGGACAGTTGTGCTGCCCTGGCCACCGTGCGCAGGAAGCAGGAGCCCTTGACCACGGGGGGCGGGAGGCTCTCGGGGTTCAGAGCACCTGGGCGCAAGGAGAGAAGGGAAGCGTGGGCAGCGAAGGTGGGAGACCCGAGTGCACAGGGTCGCCGAGGGAGCTGTCCTGGGAGGGGGTGGGGCTGCAGGAGAAGGCTGGCTTATCGTGCCTTTGTACTGGCAGCAAAGGGGGAGCCCGGGAGGAGTCTCAGGAGGAGAGGGACTGGGTGGGATTTGCCTGTGGGAGAGCTGGGGGCGCCGGGAGGGCATCCCTCACGGCAAGGGGCAATGTTGGGACGGTGGCCAGCAAGCAGTGGGGAGGGGAGCGCGTGGGACGGGGCGCCACCCTCGCGGCCCTCACCAGCCCCCGGTGCTTCCGCCCCCAGGAACTTCCGCAAACACCTGCGCATGGTCGGCAGCCGGCGGGTGAAGGCCCAGAGTAAGGCCCGGGAGCGGCGCGGGCGGGCGGGCGGGCGGGCGGGGGCGCGCTGTTCTTGGCCGGCTGGGGCTTTGCGTGCTGCTCTCTGCGCCCCAAAGGCCCGCGTCCCCAGGCCCCGCTGCAGCCCCGCGGGCGGGCACCTTCCCACTCCCAGGCTCCGCCCCAGGACAGGGCCCCGCCCCTGCACTCAGACTCCGCCCATGTCCACCTAGCACTGTCCTTGTCCAACGTCGACCCTCCGCACTCCCCACTCCCGCCCCTCCCGCCGCAGTGGCGTCCTCCACTCTCCGGACCCCCTCACGGTCCCCACGTCCTCCCCAGCCAGCCCCTGTCCCTGTCCACCTCGTGTGGCTGCAGGCCCCGCCCCTAACGGGTTCTGCTTTCGCTGCAGCGTTCGCCGAGAGGCGCGAGCGGAGCTTCAGCCGGTCCTGGAGCGACCCCACCCCCATGAAAGCCGACACTTCCCACGACTCCCGAGACAGTAGGTGCCCGGCGGCGCAGGCCAGCGCACCTCTCCCAGAGGCTCCCCTAGGCCCCAGTTCTGCGCTCCCACCCCGGGGGAGCAGCTAGGCTTCTGCGCCTTTGCTGAGCCTCAGTTCACCAGACTGGGTGCGGGGGGCGCTCTGGCACCTCCGATTTTCTGGGCAGGGGTAACTAAGGGCTGCGGCTCGCTGGCTGCCCTGGCCTGGTGCCGCCCTCATGCCCGAAGCCTGAGGAGCAGTGCCAGACTCCTCCTTGGCCCAGGCGACAGGCGCACCTGGCTGGAGCTGACCCTTGCCCTCCGGCTCCCACTGGCCTTGCACCAGGGTCCACCGCCTTCCAGCCGCCAGCCTTGTCAGGCTGCTGGGGTCCTCAGCTTGGCGCTCTCACCCACCCTGGGTTTCCCCCTGACCTGGAGGACCCTCTGGGACAGGGCTTGCTGGCTCTGGCCTCCACGCATCTCTGGGGGTTGCAGCCGGGACAGGAGGCGCTGCAGCTGACCCTCAGGCCCGTGGCACATCCTGCCCTACAGGTAGTGACCTGCAGAGCTCGCATTGCACCTTGGGTGAGGCCTTTGAGGACCTGGACTGGGAGACGGAGAGGGGCCTGGAGGCTGTAGCCTGTGACACTGAGGGCTTCGTGCCACCCAAGGTCATGGTGAGGCCCCACACAGCTGTTGCAGGCTGCTCAGCAGTGGGGAGGGGGGTCTCAGGGGGGCTCCTGCTGCCCACTGGCTCCCAGGCGGCCAGGGCACTGAGTGGCCCCCTTGTTGTTCCCAGCTCATCTCCTCTAAAGTGCCCAAAGCTGAGTACATCCCCACCATCCTCCGCAGGGACGACCCCTCCATCATTCCCATCCTCTACGTGAGTGCCTGCCCAGCCCCCATCGCGGTGTTGGGTGGGGGGTGCTGCCTGAGAAGGGCTCTGACGTGGGGCTGGCTTCCATCTGTCCCAGGACCACGAGCACGCCACCTTCGAGGACATTCTGGGTAAGTACTCCGCCCTCCCCCACCCCGCCCTCTGGTCTTGGGGCTGCTGGGGGCGGCACTCACACCTCTGCCTCCTGCAGAGGAGATAGAGAAGAAGCTGAACGTCTACCACAAGGGGGCCAAAATCTGGAAGATGCTGATTTTCTGCCAGGTAGGGCTCAGCCCTTCCTGCCCAGGGGTGGGGGGTGGAGGGTGCCACCTCCCTGGGCATGCACGTTTGCATCTGCACGTGTTGAGGGCAGCGGTGGTTGGACACCGGTGCGCGGCCCCGTCTGCCAACTGCAGTCTCTCACAGGGCGGCCCAGGACACCTGTACTTGCTCAAGAACAAGGTGGCCACGTTTGCCAAAGTGGAGAAGGAAGAGGACATGATCCAGTGAGCTGGGGGGCTGGGGGGCTGGGTGCAGCACCTGCTGGGGCACCGTGTCCCCGCAGTGCCTCCTGTGATGCTCCTCACACCTGGGGGTCGGGCTGGAGGCCACCTGTGACCACCCCTCCCCCACCAGCTTCTGGAAACGGTTGAGCCACTTGATGAGCAAAGTGAACCCGGAGCCGAACGTCATCCACGTCATGGGCTGCTACGTCCTGGGGAACCCCAACGGGGAGAAGGTATGGGGCCCAGACCCCAGACCTGTGAAGGGTTGGTAGAACCCCCATTTCTCTCCAGATTCCCTTTCCCTTCTCCTCCCAGAGAAACCCCCATGCCTGGGCCTAACCAGCTGGGGGCGTCCTGTCCCCCACCCCCCATTCTCCTCATCCCTCTCTCTTCCCCTGCCCTGAGCTCATGGCCCACCCCCTCTTTTCAGCTGTTCCAGAACCTCAGGACTCTCATGACCCCTTACAGGGTCACCTTCGAGTCCCCCCTGGAGCTGTCAGCCCAAGGTGAGTTTGCCGGGCTGGTCCCCAGTTGTGGGGTGGGTTCCCGGGGGCGGTGGCCTGAGCCCCGGCCTCGCCCCTCCTGCCTCAGGGAAGCAGATGATCGAGACCTACTTTGACTTCCGGCTATACCGCCTGTGGAAAAGCCGCCAGCACTCGAAGCTGCTGGACTTTGAGGACGTTCTGTGAGGGGCGGGTCCACCACCCGGCCGCTTCCTCGGACCAGCGACGGGGGCTGGGCCGCTGTGTGCTGCCCAGTACCGTGTGGGTCTTGGTCTTCACGGCCACTTCAGGGCACCCTCAGACGTCGCTCAGGTTCCCTCCCAGGGGTCTGCTCCTCAAGGCATCACGGGTCAAAGAGGTCCCAGCCCCCGCGCCTGGGAGGAGCCACCGCGGCCGGTGGATGTTGACCGGGTCTAGGCCTCGGCTGGAGGCCGCAGCTCTGGGGCGGTTCCTGTGCAGGGTCATAGAAATAAGTGCAATTTTCTACAACCCCCGAGACGATTCAGAGGGAAGCAGCATCACTGGTTAACTAGTTAAGTGCTACGTTACTAGTAACGGCGTAGACCACCCGGCTCAGCGTGTGTTCAGGACCTTGTCTGCCCCAGCGCCCCAGCCCTGCCGTATCTGATCACCAGCACCAGGGCGGCCCGCCTGCCCGGCCTGGCTCCGTCCCTGGCCGAGTCCCTGATCGTCTGTGCTCGCGCTGCTCTCGCCACCCCGCTTACCTGGCCTCGGCCGCGCCGGCTCGGCAGGGGTGCCTGGGCAGCAGCTGGGGGGCACACCTTCCTTTCTTTCAGAGCGGGCCCTGCCTGCTCCCCGGCCTCCCAGGCCCGCCCAGCTCCCTGCTGCTGTCCAGCTCAGCTTTTGGCGGCCGAGTTCTGAAGGCCTCTCCTAGTGCAGAGCCCTGGGGTCTCGGCGGGGCCTGCTGGGGCTGGGTCCTGGTGGGTGAGAACCCTGCTGCACTCCACGTAGGGGCCTGGACCCTGCAGCCGGGGCCTGAGAGCTGGGCGGCCGGTGTGCTGTGGGCTCGAAGCCTGGCCCGTGGCCCAGTGGGTGGGCTCTCTTGTACATAGCTGGGGCTCGGGGGCTGGCCCCCCTTTGCAGAGCCTGGTCTGAAACACCTGGCTGTGCCCCCAGCCAAGGGGGGGCGGGGGCTGAAAAATGTACGACTTTCCTTAGAGTGACCATTAAATCTGATTCTCTGCTGCGGCTGCCGCGTGGGTCTCCTCTCTCAGCACCCACCGTCCACTGCCTCCCTGGGCCCAGAAGATTCTGGGCCCGCTGGTCTGAGGTTGTTGCTGTGGTGGCCGCCTGCACATCCTGGCCTGGAGCAAGGGGGCTGGAGCGGCTAGGCCTGCCCTGCCAAGGGCACACTCTGCGAGAGGTCTGGGGATGGGACTCCCAGGGCTCCGGGGAAGCGTCTGGGGAAAGGGCAGGTCCTTGACACGGCTGCAGGATGTGGTCCTGCAGAGGAGCCAGGTGAGGTCGGGAGATGAGGGCAGAGACACCCTCCTCCTGCAGCCTCTGCCCCACTCCCGGGCACAGAGCGGAGGGCCATTCCTTCCCTCAGGCCATTCTCTGCATGTGGTCAGCAGTGTGGCCAAGCTAGGAGGTGGCTAGGAGGTGACCACAGGACCAGCTGGCCATCACTAGCCTTAGTCATCTCCAGATGTGCCCATTGCCACCACCCTCCCCTCCAGTGGCCAAGGTGCTTTGGGGTCCAGCCAGGCTTGGCTACCCTGGTGGCTCCTGGTTCAGTTGCCTGTGGGCAGATCAGCAGGTGCCAGATGGGTGCATCCAGGGCCACCAAGGGCTGGGGAGGGCGGGGGGCTGCCAGGGGATGGCGTGGGTGAGGGCTGGGGGCCTGGAGGCTGGCAGCCTGGCATCAGGGGGTGCTGCCAGGAGAATTCATGTCCGGAAGAAAGCCCACGCAGGCCACGAGGATAGCTCCCGGCGTGACCCAGCTGCTCTCACCGTGTGCTTCGAAGGCACGATTACCGTGTGACCTGCAGGCCTGACCCCGGGGCTGCCAGAAGCTTTGTCGCGTGCCCCTGCCCCTCCCCCAGACTCTGACGGGGGACCCTGTAGTCGAGGGACTGGGGCTGCGGAAGCAAGTGGGCTTGCCCCAGTCTTCTGGGTCAGCTGCTGTGGGTAAGGGCTGGTGAGGTCCGCCCGTGGGAGGCTTGAGGTCTTGCATCTGGTTCACAAGGTTCCTTCCCTCACACCCCATAAGCACCAACCAGTGTGTTGGAGAAAAGACATGAAGCCCAGTACAAATGAGGAAGGCGTTTTGGGAAAAGAACAAAACCGAGGGGAGGGGTGGCCGACCCGGAGGCAGGCTGGGTGGGGGCGGGGCACGCTCAGGTCTCTGTGGCCTTCCCCGCACACCCAGCCAGCTGGGAACCCGCGGCAGCAGCCAGCGAGGGCTGGGGGAGCAGTATTGGCGACTAGTGCGCGAGGAAAAGGCTTAAGGTCCTTAGCATGTGAGGAGTTTTGATGTATTGACAAGAAAGAGACAAAAGCCAGCAGAGAAAAGTGGGTAAAGGCCTGAACTGACAACTCGCAGAGGAGAAAGTCAAGCGGCCGATGAAAAGCCAGTGAAGGGGAAGAGGTGCTTGCTGCCTGTTTGTTTGGCAAAAATTTAAAGGGTATGAGTCACCCTGTGCTGGTGACTGTGTGGGGAGGAGATCATGTGAATTGCCATAGCCTTATTAGAAAACAGTCTGGGAATAGCTCTTAAAATATAACTGGTAAACACTGAACCAGCACCTCCCACTGGGGCCTTCTGCATGGATGTCCATGTCCCACAATTCACGCCCTTAACTGGGGCAAGGCCAGATCATGTGGACGGCTATCCTGGAAGAGGCAGATTGTTTAAAAGGCTTGTTGAGGGAGAAGTATGGTTGGGCCTGCAAGAGGCCCGAATACTCTCTGTTTAAACTGATGAGGTCAAGCTCACAGTGATGAGGTGTGTTCCGCTCACCCACTGTGACACACACGCCTTTATAATGTCTGATGTCCAGTCCTCACCTCCTGGTGACAACGTGGACAGAGGTGGCCCCGGCCTGCCCTGTCTACCTGTGCTGCTCTCTCCAAGCCTTGCAGTGTGCATGCCCCAGCCTACGTGGCCAGGCTCACCCCCTCAACCCCAAACAGCCACCCCCCGTTACCCCCTGCCCTGGATGTGTGCCCTAGAGGGACAGACCCCACCCTGGGGAGGACAGACTCAGGGCACATCTGCCTTGTCTAGAACCTTCCATCACCATTAGGATGAAACTCAGATCCACTGTTTGCCCTACTATCCGGAAGGGACACGTTGTGCCTACAGCTCCTTTAGGAGGTCTGTGTGGGGGGAAGAGAGTCGCACTTGAATTCCCAGGGAGGGATCTCCAGAGACCAGGATTAGGAGGGAGATCATCAAAGCCACTGTGGAGGCACCCTCCTGCTGGTCCCACCCCACGCAGCTGTCACCCAGACAGGGCCAGGGTCTTTCTGGGGACCCCAGGAAGGCAGTCGTGGACTAGACGTGCTTTATTCATTGGACATGGCTCAAGGGCCAGGAAGGGAGACCCTGGAGGGGGCTGGGAACTAGAGACCTGGAAAGGTCAGGAAAACCACCTGCAAAGGTGTTTATGAGCCCCTGGACCTGCTCCCAGGCCTGTGTGGACCTGACCCAACCAGCGCCCTCAACAGTGGGCCAGCCCATTCCCAGACCCACCACTGGGGGCGCAGCTAAAACCCCAGCATTCTCCATAGGATGGAGGCAAGACCCCAGTCTCAGAGTGGAATTCAAAGTACTAGAAACCAGAAGAACTGTGGCACTTGCAGAACCATGAAGAGCTTGACCAGCAGGTACCAAGGATGAGAAGACACAGGTGTTGAAATTATCTGACAAAGACTTGGTAGAGCTGTTGTAAAGATGCTCACATGAGCTGTTGATCTAAAATAATAAAACAGCCAGTTACTTTACCAGCAATATGGGTTTATTGGGGAACAGTAAAGAACTGGAATTCAGGACAAGCAGTCTAAGGTGAACCACAAGCAAGTGCAGAGAACAAGGGAGCAGAAACCCTTTTATAGAGGAGAAGGTGGGGTTGGGAGGGGCTGTTCTAAACAAAGTGTCAGTTGGAGGAAACGGAGTTCGCAGTGTGGTGGCTTTTCATTGGCTGAACTGTGATGGTCTCTCATTGGCTGGGCTGTTGCTGGGCGGGGAGAAAATCTTCCTTTCTCCTGCTGGGTAGTAAGTAGTAATCTTCCTGTTGGGCCTGCAATTGAGACTGCACGGTAGGCCGTGGGCGCTCCCCCTTCTGGCCTCCTGTTAAATAAGGTTTCTGTTAATTAATTTCCACGTTTCTCCTTTTTGATCAAGATTTTTCTCTGAAAGCATTGCTTATCAAAAATCAGTTTTTTGGGCTTCCCTGGTGGCGCAGTGGTTGGGGGTCCGCCTGCTGATGCTAGGGGACACGGGTTCGTGCCCCGGTCCGGGAGGATGCCACGTGCCGCGGAGCGGCTGGGCCTGTGAGCCATGGCCG
The DNA here is from genome assembly GCF_003676395.1 of Aethalodelphis obliquidens. Lineage (NCBI taxonomy): Eukaryota > Metazoa > Chordata > Mammalia > Artiodactyla > Delphinidae > Aethalodelphis > Aethalodelphis obliquidens. Next base: position 440,771 of record NW_020837951.1, read on the forward strand.
CTGAGCCTGCGCGTCCGGAGCCTGTGCTCCGCAACGGGAGAGGCCACAGCAGTGAGAGGCCCGCGTACCGCAACAACAACAGCAACAAAAAGATCAGTTTTTTATGGATTCAGTGACTTTTTGTCCATCATTGCCAGGGAGGACCTTTCCTGGGTACCGTGTCCCTCGTGGAAGGGAGAGTGCACAGATTGGAAACCTCTTGAGGTCACATTCAAGTAACAAGGAGGGGTAGGAGGGAGATCTCTCAGGAATTTCCCATCTAAAGTCTGTGTCTTAGAATAGTGAATACAGCAAGGGAACAGTCAACACAGAAAGAAGTAAGCACTTTGAGAAGGCACAGTGCAGGAATAAACATGAAGCCGTAGCTGATAAATTTTCCCCCAAATAGCAAAACTTCAAGGACTTTTAATTTATTTATTACAATTGAAGTATAGTTGATTGACAGTGTTGGGTTATCAAAGACTTATTCATTTGAAACTAAATGTTTGTCAATAATACAGCCTGTAGGTTACAAATTTAGACCATGAATTTGGATAAGGATCCGGAGTCAGTTAATAGTCCAGATGAAAGAAAGAGACTAGTGTGAATTTGAAACCTAACAGGCCCGGTTCTGATATCTGGTCAGATGTCGTCTTCTTCAATTCGGGGAAATCTTTACTTTCAGGTCCCCAGTCGGTGCGCAGCTTCATTCAGGCATGAGTCACCTGAATCCAGGGGTCTATTCCTCGGAGTTTGACAGCACAAGGGTGGGTTAGCAGTGCCTGGTTCGGGCCTTCCCAGTGAGGGTGAAGGGGGTCCTTACGGGTCTTTTCCAACAGAGTCTCCGGGCTGCAGGTGCGATGCTAAGCTCTTCGTCTCCCGGGAGCGTGCTGTGAACAGATCGCTCTTCCAGGGCATGACTACTTTCAACAGACGCATTCAGGCCTCTGTAATATTGAAGTGTGCCTCCGTTTACCAGCAGTGGGTGAAAAGAGGCGGGTCTCAGGTGCATCCGAGGTCTGGTGACTGTCTCAGGGGTGAGAGTTTATGAGTTCCAAAGGGAGTGGTCTGAGATTGAGAAGGATAAACGGCAATGCTTTTGGCCACGGTAGTTGGAGAGTCTCTGTAAGTTTTGCCAGTCGGGTTTTAATAGTGCGATTAGTGCATTCGAGTAACCCTGTGGATTGGGGATGGTAAGACAGTGAGAGTGTAAAGCCGGCCAAACAGTACGGACTAGTCGAAGTACCAGACCAGCAAAGTGGGTTCCCGGGTCACTGTGAAGGACTACCCAGGGAAGGGGATTAGGGATTACCCAGGGAAGGATAATCTTTTCTAACAAAATGTTAGCCTTGGAAGAAGCAGTGGCCTGTCTACAGGGGAAAACTCTGGTCCAGTGAGAAAACATACAGCTCATGACTAAACATGTTTGTATCTGTGAGGTGGGGAAGCTGTGTGAAATCCATCTGCCGAACCTCCAGTGGTCCGTGAGGCAGTTCAGTGTCCGGGAGCAGTGCGAACGGGTTTCCCTGGATCGTGTTTTGTTTCTCGTGGAGGTGTTTTTGGCCCCACCGTGTGGCACGTGGGATCTTAGCTCCCCAACCAGGAATCGAACCCTCACCCCCTGCATTGGAAACGCGGAGTCCTAACCACCAGACTGCCAGGGAAGTCCCTGCCTGGATTGTATTTGGACAGGTGAGACAGGTGGGACAAGCCAGGTGGACACTTTCTGCAGCCTTATGAATGTTTCCCCACCGATGTTGGTTCGTGAAGGCTCTCATTTTGTCAGTGGACCTATGGTTTAATGCATGTCCAATGGTGAGAAGTGAGAACCTTAGAATCTCTGGTGGAGGCTGGATTGTTATTTGGCCCAAGCTAGAGTTCTTTTTATCGAACCAACAGTCACTAGATTTCCAATATTGTTTTTCCTTTTCTGGGGCCAATTGTTATGCATTTCTAGTCAATTTTTCCAGATTGTCGTCTTGGGGAGCATGTCTTTGGACCGTGACAGAAGTTTGGCCATTGATTCCTTTGAGAGCAGTGGTTTTGGAGGAAATATCAGTGACGTGGCTTCCTTTAGCCTCTGGGGAGTCGAGTCTGGAATGCCCAGGGATCTTAATGACCGTCAGGGCGGCCGCGAGGGTATGGTGTCTGTTGGATTTGGACATAGGAGCCATTTTTAATCTTTTCCCCATTAGCGGTGAGGAACCTCGTTGCTTCCATCGGCAGCCCAAGGTCTTGGGCGCCCCGACGACGTGCTGACGGTGTAAATATGGTGCTTTTGCCCTTGGCCGCAGCGCCAGCCGAGCGAGAGCATATGGTTCAGCCTGTTGGGCCAAAGCAGCCCAAAGTAAAGGCGTTGCCTTGGTGACTTCGGGGGGGATGCAGCAGCACACCCAGCAGTGTTTACCGCTGTCATCTTCAACAGGAACCGTCAGTAAACCACGGGAAATCCGCCCTGGTTAGAGCAGCCCCCTGTAAAGCGGCATGGGGCATCAGCAGGTGATCTGTCAGTGTGAGGCAGTCATGAGGTTGGCAGAGAGGGGGAGAGCAGAACAGCAGGGGCAAGGTTGCTACAACGGGGAGAGCTGTGCGAGGAGCTGTTAGCAGGGTTTCATGGGAGGTGGGGTGACTAACTGGAAAGCGTTGAGTGTGTGAGAATTTGGGAGGGCTTCTACCGCGTGGGGTGCAAAGGTGGTGAAAACTCTTTCTCTGGTGATGATTCTTTCTCTGGTGGCCTTGACTGGAAGGGCAGTGGCAGGAGTGGCTCTGAGACCAGGGGGTATCCCCGTGCCACAAGTCCAGCTGTCGGCTGTAATACTCAATGGGTCAATGGCAGTCCCCGTGTTTTGGGGCAAGTACTCCAAGGGCGTTCCCATCCTTCTCACATACAAAGAGGCAAAAGAGAAGCTGATAATTAGGACGTCAAGGGCAGATGGTCTTGGTAAGCTTTTCTTCAAGGTCTCAAAGGCTGTGGCATCTTGATCTTCCCAAATAATAGTGTCAGTTTTGATCTTTTTTAATAGAGCATATAGGGCCTTTCCTGATGGTGCAGTGGATAAGACTCTGTGCTCCCAATGCAGGGGGCCCGCGTTCGATTCCTGGTCAGGGAACTAGATCCCACATGCATGCTGCAAGTAAGAGTTCACATGCCACAACTAAGGAGCCCGCCTGCCACAACTAAGACCTGGTGCAACTAAAAAAAATAAATAAATAAAGCATATAGGGGCTGGGCCATAAGGGAGAAATTTGGAATCCAATTTCGACTGTAGCCAGCTAACCCAAGAAAAACCTCATAATTGGGGCTTAGTTTTAGATTTGGGGATGTTCAGGATGCCATAAAGAGTACACAAATCCAAGTGTCACCCTTGTTCCGAGATCATGTGCCCTAAATATCGATCCTGAGTTTGAGCAACTCAGTTTTTCCTTGGAGACTTTATGTCCCTTTAAGGCCAAATGTTTTAACGGGTGGATGCTGTCTTCCTGTGAAGAGGTTTGAGGAAGCGAGCAGAGCAGCTTATCGTCTGTGTAATTGGCCCTTGAAGAACGCGGGTGTTTGGGGCATCCACCCCCGTACAGCTGAAAATCCACGTGTAACTTTACAGTCAGCCCTCTGCATCTACGTTTCTGTATCCATGGATTCAACCAACTGCAAGTTGCACAGTACAGTAGTACTGTAGTATTTATTGGGAAAAAAATGCATATAAATGGACCTGCTCAGTTCTAACCCATGTTGTTCAAAGGCCAACTGTATATTGTAGCAAAGTCAAGCCTGCAAAAAACTTTGTCATCCAAGTCAGCTTTCAAGATTTGTGGAAAGTAAGAGGGATTTTTGTAAAACCTGGGGCATTGCTGTCCAGGTATATTGTTATCCTTCCCAGGTGAAGGCAAAAAGGTACTGACTGGCTTTATCAACTGGAATGCTGAAGCACGCACTGCATGGATCACCTATAGTGAAATTTTTGCTTTCAGTAGGAACGGATGCGAGTGGAGTATGGAGGTTAAGAACAACAGGGTGTCGAGGGGCAGCACGTTGATTATTGCCTGCAGGTCCTGGACAGGCCTCCATCCTCAGCCGTTGGGCTTTCTCACGGGTTATATTTAATAGTATTACAGAGACTAGCACAAGGGGTAGTGAGGCTCTGAGCCTTGGAATCCTCTTACGGGCTTTACACCTTGAAGGGCTTCTTTCCTCATAGGGTATTGATTAGTTCTGGGGAGAGGTTTCGAGGGACCTATTTGAGTCTTAATGGGAAGAGCACTGTGGGTTTTGCCAGTATCAGTTGGAGACGTTTTGCCCATAAGGAGGATGGTAGCTGACTCAGCAGGGACGAATGATCAGCGTCTCCCGAATCAGCTCCAGGACCGTCAGAGACAAAGCAAAGCCAAGCCAGTGAAGGGTCACTGAACTCACCTGGTTGGCTATTTTGACTGTTACTGTGAAATTCTAGAATTATTTCCCCTTTTGGGAGAAAGAAATTCCAGCATATTTGCTGAGCTGTCTTGGCCCAATAAATGAATAGGGGCGGAGAGACTAAGGAGGGAAGTGTGGGTATCTCTCAGGGGCCTAAGCAAAAAGGAGCAGGTTCAGGGACAGGACCCTGTTGAGGTTCATCAGAGACCCCCACTACTTGGATCACTTTCGTGCTCCGAGGCCGGGGCTGCTTTACCGCAGTTGAACTGGGAGTGAGGCTCTGGTGCCAGAAGAGATTGATTCCCAATCTGGAGAGTTGTTTTTCTGAGCTGATGAAGAGGGAGGGTTGGGAAGAACCCCTGTGTTTCCTCAGAGGCCCGTTGGTGGTGGTCAGGAGGGCGTTGGAAAGGCTGGTTAGAGGGCTGAAGGCACTTGAAGCACTTACACTTGTGACAATCGTTTTCCCAAAGTCCTGGCTTTTTGCGATAATAGCAGGAACTAGGAGGGTTTGGGTTTTGTCTCGGGACCTTTATTTGCTGGAGTTGAAATTAATCTTTTTTTTTTAATTAATCTTTTAAGTGACTCATCTAGGGTGTGAGTGAGCTGCTTTGCCAAATTAACTAAATCTGGAGTGGACATAGCTTCCCATTCCATCCTGGTCCTTCTAACTAAAAGGAAAGATCTCCATTCAGCCCATTAATAAACAGAGTTGAAGGCTACCCTGATGGACTCAACATCTGAAGGAAGAGCGGATTTTTTTTAAACTATCTGAGGTTGACCGTAATGGTCATGAGCAGGTTCATCCGACTTTTGTGTGCAAGCCTGAATTTTGCTCACGACAGCAGGCTAAGGGCAGCTACTACAATTGCTTGGGGGAGCCCTCCAGCAGGTGTTCTCACCTCTTGCCAAAAGTTGGGGGTTGTTTCTCTAAATCCCTTTCAGGATGTTCCCATCAGGCAAGTTTCACCCAATGTTTGGCTTGACCCCCATCCGCAAGCATATAGATCTGGGGAAACCAGGCTGGTATGTTTGGATAATTATGTTAAATTCTTCAGCAAACCTGTGGGGTTCCTCACTGACTTTAGGACACTCTTTTAGGGCTCTCAGTTTGGCCTTAGTCTAGGGAACATGAACTTGGGTTTTGTTGGAATCTTCAGAAGACTTAAGTTTAAAGGGGCAGGTCCTGAACTAATGGTTACGGGGGGAAGGATGGGGGAGAAGGATAGATTGGGAGTTTGGGATTGACATGTACACACCGCTATATTTAAAATAGATAAACAACGAGGACCTACTGTATAGCACAGGGAACTCTGCTCAATGTTCTGAAATAACTTAAATGGGAAAAGAAATAGAAAATGAATAGATACATGTGCATGTATAACTGAATCACTTTGCTGTACACCTGAAACTAACACAACATTGTTAATCAACTATGCTCCAATATAAAATAAAATTTTAAAGAATAAATCAAGAGGCAGATTCTAACAGGTTCAGAGGAGGAAGTTGGGAGAGGTTTAGGGAAGCACAGTGAGAGAATTGGAATGAGACAGCGGAGGGCAGAAGAAAAGAGGAAGATAGCGTGGGGGGGGGCGGGGGGGTGCTGAGCACAGGGGCTGCTTTGTCCAGAGACAGGGGATGGGGGCCGGGGGAGAGTCCTCAGAAGCCATTTTTTCTTCAATTGTTTGTTTGCCTCAGTTAATTTAAAAATTGTATTTTGCTAAGTGGCAATTTCAGAATCTTGATAATGTTTGGAAGCCTCAAAATACCAATCAAAATAGGAATCCCGGGCTTCCCTGGTGGCACAGTGGTTGGAAGTCCGCCTGCCGATGCAGGGGACACGGGTTCATGCCCCGGTCCGGGAGGATCCCACGTGCGACGGAGCGGCTGGGCCCGTGAGCCATGGCTGCTGAGCCTGTGCTTCGCAACGGGAGAGGCCACAACAGTGAGAGGCCTGCGTACCCCCCCCAAAAAAAAAAGGAATCCCATTTAGTTTTGAAATTTTTTAGAGCCACGGCTGTCCAATTCATCTTTAAGAAAAGTAAGCTTGGAAAATTTAAAAGTTCCCCATAATGACCATCAGTGTTATAAATTACTCTGGGTTAAGTTGGTCCATTTAATTAGAAATGTGCATGAGAGGGAATTCTCTGGTAGTCCAGTGGTTAGGACTCTGTGCTCTCACTGCCAAGGGCCTGGGTTCAATCACTGGTCAGGGAACTAAAATCCCACAAGCCACACATGGTACGGCCAAAAAAAACCCCCAAACCACAAACAGACAAAAAAAGAAATGTGCCTAAGGAAGGACCACAGTTTTTAAACATAAAACTGGTTGAAGGGGGTGGAGGGGGCACTGTCAAAACATTTAGATTGCTGGGATCCCTTTTCTTAGAGTTTTTTCTCTAGAGCAAAGGAAATAAATTTTTAAACAGCACAGTTCCTATAGGAATAACCCAGTTCCAAAGGAATTGGACCAAAGGCTTAGCAGTGCAGTTTCAGTAGGAACAGCCTTATTTCAAGAGACAGGCCAAACAAGTACTCTCAGAAAGGACAAAGCCTGTAAAGAAAGGATGAAGTCTTCCCAAAAAAGCAGATCTCAAATAAAGCCTGGAGAGCCTCAAAACACAAAAAGAGTGGGGTTTGAACCCTGGAGAAAACTTAACCCTCAAACTCCAGGGTCAGCAAGAAAGTAGTGAGCTCGAGAGGCTCTGCAAGTCCACACCTGTTTGCTCACTGCCTTGGAGTTCTTAGGGGTCTTCTCTGGGTCCCTCTTCTGACACCAAGTAATGTTGACCTAAATCAATGAAACCATCAGTTATATTACCAGCAAAAATGGTTTATTTGAGAGCAGCAAAGAATTGCAATTCAAGGTACACAATCTGTGGTGTACCACAGGTAAGTTCGGAGAACAAAGGAGAGGAACTTTCTTTTATAGAGGAGAAGGAGGAGTTGGGAGGGGCTGTTCTAAACAAAGAGTCCTTTGGAGGAAACTGGGAGTTGGAAGTACAGTGACTTTTCATTGGCTGAGCTGTGCTGGTGAAGGAAAACTAAGAGAATTTGTAGGCAGCAGACCTGCTCTAAAGGGACAGTTAAGGGAGATTCTTCAGACAGAAATCAAATGATACCAGAAGGAAACTTGGAACACCAGGATTAAGGAAGAGCAACAAAAGTGATACATATCATAGACTATTCTCCTCTCAAGTTCTTTAAAATATGTTGGACAATGGAAGCAAAAGTTACAGCATTGTCTGGGGGAATTTCAATGTCAGTGTGATGTATAAGACAACTATAACGTGAAAGGTGGGGAGAAAAGAGACCAACGTGGTCTCCAACTGAAGTGGTAAATACTGATTACAAACAGACTGTAGAAAGTGATGTATGTATTTTGAATTCCCTAGAAAAACCAGTAAAATTTTATACAAAACAGATATAGTCAAAATCATAAGAGAAAAATTTTAATGGCATATGAAAAAAAATGTTCAAATAACACAAAAGAAGGCAGGAAAGGGGAAAGGAGGAATGAAGGAAAAAAACCACCAAAATAATAAAATGCTAGACCTAAATTCAAAGTACCGTTTTGAATTGAATTGCCAAATACCAATTGAATTACCAAATTCAAATTATCCATATTACACTAGGTGTAAATGGATTTCTCTCATAGCCTAGGAAAGTGCAAGGGTTTTAGGAACTGAGAACCAGAGACAAATGAAGACCAAATATATATTTCTCATTATAAATCACAATATCTAAATCTGTTTACAAGAAACTTACTTCAAATATAATGATAAAGTAGATTAGAGTAAAAGGATGAAAGATGATATACCATGCAAATACTAATCAAAAGAAGACAGGAGTGAGTGGTTTTGTTAATATCACACAACATAAACTTTAGAGCAAAGCGAATTACCGGGGATAAAGAGGGACATTGCATATTGAAAAAAGGGACGAGTCTTCAAGAAGCCATAGCAATTCTAAAGGTAGGCACCTGAAAACAGAGCTTTAATAGAAAAAATTTTTGAAGCAAAAATTGACAACTGAAAGTAGAAATAGACAAATCCACAATTACAGTTGGAGTCAGCAGTACTTCTCTCTCAGTAACAGATAAAACTAGTAGACAGAAGATCAGCAAGGATATAAAATAAGTGAACAGTACTATCAACCAACTGGACATAATGATATTTACAGCACACTCCACACAACAGCAACAGAATGTATATTCTTCTCAAGTGCACATGGAACATTCACCAAAATATAGCATAGCTTGATCTGAAAAAACAAACCTTAGCAAATTTAAGATAATCAAAAACATACAAAGCATGTTGTCTGACTATAATAGAATTAGAGTAGAAATCAATAAGAGAAAAATGTCAGGAAAATCTTTAATCACTTGAGAATTAAACACCACAATCCTAAATAATCCACGGATCAAAGAGGAAGTCTTAAGGGAAACTTAAAATATTTTGAACTGAATGAAATTAAAATACAGCATGTAAGAAACTTGAGAGATGCAGCTAAAGCAGTGCTTAGAGGGAAATTTATAGTACAAATGCTTACATTAGAAAAGAAGAAAGGTCTCAAGTCAATAATCTAAATTTCCATCTCAAGAAATTAGAAAATGATGAGCAATATAGACCCAAGTCATGCAGAAGAAGGGAAATAAATATAAGAGCAAAAATCAAAAGAATGTGGAAACCAAAAAACAATAGAAAAAAAATTGTGAAAAAGCTGATTCTTTGGAATGATCAATAAAATTGATAAACCTCTAGCAACACTGGCAAAAAAAAAAAAAAAAAAAAGTGCAGACACAAATTACCAGTATCAGGAACGAAAGAGGTCTGTCACTACAGACATCACAAAAGGATAGGAAAGGAATGCTCTGAATAACTCTGTTGACATAAATTCAATAGCTGGAGTGCCACGGACAAAGTCCTCAAAAGCCACAAGCTACCAAAACTCACTCAGCATGAACTAGATAGCCTGAATAGCCCTATTACTACTAAAGAAATTAAATCTATAGTTAAATATCTTCTGAAAAAGAAAGTCTCATAGTTTCACTGGCAAATTACACTAAACATTTAAAGAAGAAATACAAAGTCTACAAATCCCTTCCAGGAAATAAAAGGGGAAGGACAACTTCCCAACTCGTTTACCAGTCCAGCATCACCCCAGTACTGAAACCAGCACTGAAAAGAAAACGACAAACCCTTGTGAACATAGCTGCAAAACCCCTCAACAGATAGAATTATTCTTATTCTCTGAAGTAGTTCTATTCTATGAAGTCACTGCAAACTCCAAGTTAGCCAACACCGAACCACTGCTCCCCAGGGGAGATAGAGGCTCAGGTTCCTGAAAGCACAAAAGCACAAAAAACATGGCACGAAACAGACCGTGAAAAGGACGCTTGTTTACAGCAAGAGCTGAAACAAGAAGGCAGTGTCGCCTTGCTCAACCTCAGCTGAGGACGTGCACATCGAGTCATTCAAACTTTTTGCTGCTCTGTTCATGTCCACAGATGACCACGGAAGCGCTACAAGTATTGATTTGGGAATTACAAAACAATTTTGAGGTTAGTAAGCAAAATCGCAAATACAAAATCCACAGATAATGAGACCTGACTGTGTTAACAAATAAAATCCAGTGAGCTATAAAGAAAACGATGCACCACAACCAAGTGAAGCTTACCCTGAGAAGGTACGGCTGGTGCAGTATTTAGGAAAATCAGTCAGTGCGTATCACCACACTGAGTGTCCAAAGAAGAAACATCACGTGAACACATTAAAGGATGAAGACACAGCACGTGACAAAATACAGCGCTCATTGGTGACGAAAACTCTAGCAAACTAGAGGGAACTTCCGCACCCTGACAAAGGGCATCGCATGACACCTACCGCTAACACCGTGCTTCGTGGTGGACGACAATTCAGCCTGGGAACAAGGCTCAGGTGTGCAGTCATCGCCATACTTCATGCACCTGGGGGTCTTTGCCAGGGCAGTAGGTGAGAAGGAAGGATAGCCACACACGAGAGGAGGAGATGCCGCTGTCCTGTTTACAGACCACACGACTGTCTGCGTCAGAAACTCCAGGGAATCTACACAGACTCCTGGGGCTAATAGGTGGGCTTAGCACGGTGGTGGGTACAAGGTCAACCACAAAGACCAAGTGCATCTATTTACCACCAATGAACAACTGAAAACTGAATTTTTAAAAGTACCATTTACAATAGCTCCCCACAAAAATGAAATACCTAGGTATAAATCTAACAAAACATGTACTGGATCATTGTTCTGAACACTAGAAAAATGCTGACAAAAAGAATTTTAAGACCTAAACACTAACTAGAGAGAAGAGAAATTGTGTTCAGGGATTGGAAGCCTCAAAATTGTAAAGATATCAATTCTCCACAAACTGATTATATAACGCCAATAAAAGTTTCAGGAGAATTTTTTTGTACATAAAGAGGGGCTGACTATAAAATTTATATGGAAGGGCATAGGAACTAGAATAGCTAAAACAATTTTGAAAAAGAAGATTGAAGTTGGAGGACTTGTACTGCATAATATTAAGGTCTACTCTGTGGGGACTTCCCTGGCGGTGCAGTGGTTAGGAATCCGCCTGCCAATGTAGGAGACACGGGTTTGAGCCCTGGTCCGGGAAGATCCCACATGCCACAGAGCAACTAAGGCCGTGCACCACAACTACTGAGCCTGCACTCTAGAGCCCGTGCTCGGCAACAAGAGAAGCCACCGCAAAGAGAAGCCCGCGCACCACAATGAAGAGTGGCCCCCGCTCGCCGCAACTAGAGAAAGTCCGTGCACAGCAATGAAGACCCAACACAGCCAAAAATGAATAAGTAAATAAATAAATTTATTTTAAAAAACCCACATCTTTAAAAAAAAAGAAAGACTTACTATGTGGCTGCATCATCAAGACAGCATTGGGGACAGAATCCCAACAGAGCGTCCAGAAACGAGCCTCACAGACATGGCGCATCGCACAGAGGTGCAGAGGGTTCCACAGAGGAAGGATGGTCCTTTCTCTTTTTAAAAATTAGTTAATTATTTTCTTGACTGCATTGGGTCTTCATTGCTGCGTACAGGCTTTTCTCTAGTTGTGGTGAGCAGGGGCTACTCTTTGTTGCAGTGCGTGGGCTTCTCATTGCGGTGGCTTCTCTTGCTGTGGAGCACAGGCTCTAGGCGCATGGGCTTCAGTAGCTGTGGCACGTGGGCTCAGTAGCTGTGGCTCGCGGACTTAGTTGCTCCGAGGCATGTGGGATCCTCCCGGACCAGGGCTCGAACCCGTGTCCCCTGCAGATTCTTAACCACTGGGCCACCAGGGAAGACCCCATCCTTTTTTTTTTATAATTTTGTTGAAGTATAGTTGATTTACAATGTTGTGTTAATTTCTCCTGCACAGCAAAGTGACTCAGTTATTTATACACACACACATACACACACACACACATATATATTCTCTTTCATATTCTTTTCCATTATGGTTTATCACAGGATATTGAATAGAGTTCCTTGTGTTATGCAGTAGGACCTTGTTGTTTATCCATCTTGTATATAAGAGTTTGCATCTGCTAACCCCAAACTCCCATTTCTTCCCTTCCCTACTCCCCCTCCCCCTTGGCAACCGCAAGTCTGTTCTCTATGTCTGTGAGTCAGTTTCTGTTTCATAGATAGGTTGGTTTGTGTCATATTTTAGATTCCACATGTAAGTGAGATCATACGGTATTTGTCTTTCTCTTTCTGACTTACTTCGCTCAGTATGATAATCTCTGGGTCCATCCATGTTGCTGCCAAGGGCATTATTTCCTTCTTTTTTGATGGTTGAGTCATAGTCCATTGTATATATGTACCACATCTTCTTTAGAAAGGATGGTCTTTTCAACACCCAGTGCCGGTGCCTTGGCCGTCCACATGCAGAGGAGGTGGACTTGACCAAGACACACATCTTACAAAGAATAATTCAAAATGGTTCATAGATCAAGTTACATCATGAAACTAAGAGACTTGAGGAGAAAGAATTCTTCATGACCAGGGGTTAGGCAAAAAGTTCTTAGTAACAACACAAAAAGACCATCCACAGAAAACCACACGGATAAATTTGGCTTCATCAAGAATTTTAAAATTTGCTCTGTGAAATACACTGTTCAGATAAGATACGGACTGAGAGAAAATACTTGCAAACCTCATTCAGGAGGAGGGGCTGCACCTAGAATATATAAAGAATTCTCCAAACTCAGCAGGAATAAGTCAAACAATCCAACCAAAAGATGTGCCACGTGACCAGAGAGGACACACGAGTGCAAAAAGCGCGTGGGGAGGCTCTCGGCATCCTCAGCCCTTGGTGCAAACTGAAGCCACAGCGAGGCTGGACCGGCATCGGCCAGACCGGCTGAAATGGAAAGTTGTGACGCGGACACTGGAAGGACGCAGAGAGACCGGCTGTCTCACACTAGAGAACATCTGCGCAGTTTTGCATCGAGTTAAACCCAGCAGTCTGTCTCCGGGGTGGGAGCGAAAGCACAGGTCCGGCGAAGCCTCGTGCATGAATGTCCACGGCAGCTTTTCACAGTAGGAGAGCGGGAACCCCGATGCCTCCAGCACCGGGGGTTCAGCAAACGGTTCATCAGAGCAGCCGGTCTCCACGTGGGCATGGGGGAGATGCTGGGCCTCAGGTCTCAAGCTGAGGCGAAGAAGCCAGGCTCAATTCATCTCTGAGACCCCTCCCGAGGACAAAACCTCAGCGAGGAGAGCCAGTGGGGTGGGGGGCCGGGGCTGGGCTGGGCGGTTCTGGTTGCGGTGGCCGGGGTCACACAAATAGACCTGTGTGCACAACAAGGGGCAATTTCACCGCATGCCTGCAAACCACCAAACCACTCGACTGGGGCTGACTCTCGCCCTCCTCATGGGACCACAGCTGGTCCTGACTCCGGGCCTTTGCTCTGGCCGAGCCCTCGGCCTTGGGCCCTTTCCAGTCACCTGACTCCGCTGACCTGCCCCTCGCCTGAGCACTGGCACCGTCCTCCCACTGGGGAAGGGCGGGGTCGGAGGGCAAAGTCTGAGCAGCCTCGGAGGGGACCACCCTGGCCGGGGGTGGTGACCCCAGGTGGGGGCAGGCAGCAGCGGCTCGTCACCTGCCTGACAGCGGACCCGGGCTCAGGTGAGCGGTGACCAGCGTCGGGTGGCGGGCAGAGGCGGAACGGCACCTGGCAGGTGCCTGAGAGGCGACAGACGGGCCAGCTTCCACGCTGCTGCCACTGCTTACCCACCAGCCCAGGTGAGGGGCCGTCTTGGTCTGGGGGTGCTGACCGGTCCTGTGGGCGTGCTCTGTGTGGAGTCTACCCAGCCTCTCTGCCCACCCACTGGGGGCTCAGGCTGGGGGCTCAGGGTGCTACACGCCCTGGAGGGGGGTGTGAGGGGGTGCCGGTGTCCCTGGCCCTGCCTGTAACTGGTCTGTCTCTGTGAGTGGCCTGTGGCCAGCGTGCTTGTGGGGACACAGGCTGGGTCCCGTCCGGCCTGGCCTGGCGGCGGCTCGAGCAGACCACCCGTCCTCTCTGAGCCTCGCTCTTCCCTCCTTAAAATGGGATCATGACGCAGACGGGCCGCCTGGAGCCCAGGGCCCTGCATTCGCCCTGAGAGGCGGACGCCCCCTGGGAACAGCCGCATTCCTGCGGGGATACTGATGCCGCACAAAGTCCATGAGCCTCAAAGCTCTGCAGACCTCAGACCATTTCCTTTGGACAGTGGTGGCAACTGGCCCGAGGCCCCTGGTGACCTCGTGTGCGTGGGTCTCCACTCAGGGACATTTGGGGGCTGGAGAGGGCCCTGCAGAGGCCTCAGCCACTGAGCTGGTGCCGTGGCCCCGTGCAAACCACATTCCTGGGTCAGCCTGGGCCGGCTGCGAGGGATCGTCATGGGGCCAAGTGAAAAGGTTCAGATCAGAGAAGCCCGAGGTTGGGTTTTTAAACAGAAACCAGATGAATCTGTTCAGAACCCCTCAGCCTTCAGGTCCTTCGGTAGAGAAACCGTGCTTCCCGGGACCCGCTGACCTGCTTGGCAACAATTAGACATCCAGGCAGTCGGTCAGCTGTCCCCACCGAGTTCAGGCCTGACCCCAGGACTCTCAGAAAACTGTCCTGGGAGAGGCCTGGGGTGAGGGCTGCAGGGAGGAGCCAGGTAGGTGGGAGAGGTGGGGCCCTGGGTTCCCGGAGTTCAGTGTGGATCTGGGGCTCCTTATCCTGCGGGGGACGGGAGGGGAGCTGGGGTCCTGGGAGGGTGCGGGCAGTGGGGCTGGCAGATCACACGGGGGTGGCTCCACTGGGCCCCGGCGTGGCACTAGAAAGGGGGTCTCCGGGACCTCCTCGTTGCTGTGTGTTGCAGCATAGCCTGTCGCCAGACAGGGCGTCCCGGTGCCCGGCCCCTGCCGGCCCCTGTGACGCTGTGACACCATGCGTAGCCCGGCTCTCAGGCGTGGTCTTTAGTCCTGCCCATCGACCCAGCCCGGGTGGGCTGTCTGAGCCCCGGGGAGGACCGAGGGGCTCTCCAGGGCAGCGGCATCTGCAGGCAGCAGAGTCTGGGTGCTCACTGCTGCCAACCCCACAGGTGCCAGTCCCACCCCCATGGGGCTGACATGGAAGGAACGGGCCTTCACAGCCCTGCTGGGGGCTGCAGTGGTCTCAGGCCTCACCACGCTCATTCTCTTCCTGGTGGAGGCCACCAACGTCCTCCTGCCCGCAGACACCAAGGTGTGCCCCCAGACCCCACCCAGGGGAGGCTGGGCTGGGCCGTGACGGCCCCTACGCCCTCCTGACCCTGGTGTCACTCCCAGTTCGGGATCGTGTTCGACGCTGGGTCCTCCCACACATCACTCTTTGTGTATCAGTGGCTGGCAAACAAGGAGAATGACACAGGTGTGGTCAGCCAGGCCCTGGCCTGCCGGGCGAAAGGTCAGTGGGCAGTTCCGTCAGCGGTGGACGGGTGCTGGGAGCTGCCAGCCGCTGCCCGGCTGGGGTTCCCAGCTGGGTGGAGGTTTGGGAAGTGGCACAGGCTGGAGCTGGGCAGTAGCAAATCAGCCTAAAGAAAAGGGGCTCAGAAAGGTTCAGTGAGTTGCCCCAGGGGGCCCAGCCGGTCAGTGGGAGCCAGGCCAGGGCTCTGGATCTGTCCTGCCTGAGCCTGCAGAGACCCGAAACAAACCCTTCCAGCTCCTGGGGCTCCAGACGTGGCATCCCTCCAATCTCTCCCTCGGACTTCACGTGGCCTTTCCCCTGTGTGTCTCAATTCTCCCTCTTCTGTCTCTTGTGAGGAGGCCAGTCGTTGGTTTCAGGGCCCACCTGGGGAATCCAGGGTGCTCTCCTCTTAAGATCCCTAACTTAATGACATCTGCAAAGACCCTTTTTCCAGATACGGTCCCGTCCGCAGGCTCCGAGGGTCATGATGCATCTTCGGGGGCTGCTTTTCAGCTCAGCTTCCTTTGGGGCCTGGAGCCTTGTCCTGTGGTGTTGTGTTTCAGGGCCTGGCATCTCTTCCTACGCCTCTGACCCTGCACAGGCTGGCGAGAGCCTGCAGGGCTGCCTGGAGGAGGCGCTGGCACTGATCCCAAAGGCCAAGCATCAGCAAACGCCCATGTTCCTGGGGGCCACAGGCGGCATGAGGCTGCTCAGGTGTGGGGGCTGGCGTGGGCCCGCACGCGTCCCTGGGGTGCAGTGTGAGAGCTGTGGTCCCGGCTCAGGCGGGATGGAGGAGGGGTGGCTTCTGCCAGCTCCAGCGGCCTGTCCTCTCCGCGCAGCCAGAAGAACAGCTCTCAGGCGGAGGACGTCTTCACAGCGGTCAGCCAGGCCCTGAGCCGGTCTCCCGTGGCCTTCTGGGGTGCTGAGCTCCTGGCTGGGCAGGACGAAGGGGCCTTAGGTTGGGTCACCATCAACTACGTCCTGGGCCTGCTGGTGCAGGTGCCACAGACGGCCCCAGGGTGGGAGGGGCGCCTGGGGGGGGTCATCGTGGCCGGCCCCAGGGTGGGAGAGGCACTCGGGGGGGTCATCGCGGCCCCAGGACTCAGTGTCCCCTGTCTGTGGTCAGTACTCCTTCTCCGGAGAATGGATCCAGCCTCTGGAGGGGACGTTGGTGGGCGCCCTGGACATGGGTGGGGCCTCCACCCAGATCACCTTTGTGCCTGGAGGCCCCATCCTGGACACCACCACCCAGGCCACCTTCCGCCTCTACGGCACAGAACACAGCGTCTACACCCACAGCTACCTCTGCTTCGGGCGCGACCAGATGCTGAACCGGCTCCTGGCCGGGCTGGTGCAGGTGGGCTGCTCTGCGGGAGGAGGGCGGGGCACCCTGCCAGGCGGGTGCTCAGAGGTGCCCCCACCCTCCCCGCAGAGCAGCCCGAGCCTCCTGGTGCGTCACCCCTGCTACCACAGCGGCTACCGGGGCACGCTGGCCCTGGCCCCCCTGTACGGGTCGCCCTGCGTCCAGGCCGCAGCCCCCCGAGACCTCGGCCAGAACCTCACTGTGGAGGGGACGGGGAACCCCGGGGCCTGTGTCGCCGCCATCCGGGGTCTCTTCAACTTCTCCAGCTGCGACGGCCGAGGAGACTGCGCCTTCGACAGCGTCTACCAGCCCCCCGTGCGGGGACAGTTCTACGTGAGCCCCCGTGGCCTGCCCTCGGGGCCAAGCTTCCCCTCGGGGCCCCAGGGCCCGAGCCCAGGGGGCCCTTGGGGAGCCTGGGACCCCAGGTGGGGTGGGGCGGGGCGGGGCGGGGCGGAACCTGGCTCATCCTGGGCCCCCCGCCTTGCGCTCTGCCGGGCACTTCACCCCCTCCCCCAGGCCTTCTCCAACTTCTACCACACCTTCCACTTCCTGAACCTCACCTCCAGGCCGCCGCTGGCCACGGCCAATGCCACCATCTGGGAGTTCTGCCAGAGGCCCTGGAAGCTGGTGGGTGGATGCGGGCCGCCTGCCCCCCACCTGGGCCCCAGCTCCCTGGGCTGCAGACTCCACCGAGCGGGGACCCCGTCCCAGGCAGTGTGGCCGGGGGGCTCCAGGCAGGAGACTCAGGGGCACGCCTCCGAGGGGCGCCAGCCTTGGGGGCCCAGGAGGTGAGGCCTCATGGGGCTCCTGGCCTCCCGGGCCCCCAGGTGGAGGCGAGCTCGCCCGGGCAGGACGGCCAGCTGCGCGACTACTGTGCCTCGGGCCTGTACATCCTCACACTCCTGCTCGAGGGCTACGGGTTCAGCCAGGAGACCTGGGGCGGCATCGAGTTCCGCGAGCAGGTGACGGCTCAGGGCGAGAGGGGGTTGGGGCTTCGGGCCGCTGCCTGCAGCCTGACCGGCCGTGTGGCCCGCAGGCCGGTGGCACCGACATCGGCTGGACGCTGGGCTACATGCTGAACCTGACCAGCCTGATCCCAGCCGAGGCGCCCGCCCAGTGGCGGGCACAGAGCTATGGCGTCTGGGTGGCCGGAGTCGTCTTTTTGGTGCTGACCCTCACGGCCATTCTTGGGGCCACTGTGGTGCAGCTCTGGCTCCGGGACTAGGCTGGCTGCCACCTGGTGCTGGCAGGCAGAGGCCTGAGCTGGCTGGAGCCTTCCTGAGCCCCGACCCCCAAGGCTCGCCCTGTGGGCTCTGGGCCCATGGTCACGTGGCCCCCTTTTGCCGTTGGGGTCATTCTGGCCACGGAGGCTGTACCGTGGCCCCGACCATGGCCTTCAGGTGCTGGCGCCCCAGCGGGTTTCCCATGTTGCACGAGGGCTGGGCCATCGCGACCCCTGCAGCCCTCAGGGCTGTGTGACTGCAGACCTACGGGTTCAGGGCCAGGCCAAGCCTGGGGGTAGGGGTGACTGCTGGAGGTAGAGGGCCCGGCTCTTTGGGAGGGGCCGGCAGCGGGCCCTGGCCTCTCCAGGAGCTGGCAGAGCCAGTGTTCAGGCTCTGTGGGCTCTTCCCAGAGCGGCCACCCCACACCCTCGGAAGCCTCAGTCAGGTCCCCTCAGTGGCCAAGCCCAGAAGACGGACCACACCTTGGGGGGCAGGTCGCCTTTATTAAACCCTCCTTGCCACGGACTCCTTAGCGCCAAGCTCCTCATGTGCGCCGGCCGGCCGGGACCACGAAGCACTTGGGGAAAATCCCGACGCGGCCGTCACAGTGGCCCTCCAGCCACGCCTGGTCCACTGCAGGGGGCGTCAGGGTATCACCACATCTGCTCGCAGACACCGCGTCTGCCCCGGGGCCCCGGCAGGGCGATGGGGGGCGGGGGCAGTGCCAGCTCTACCTTCGCACAAGACGTCCACCGTGTCTCCGGGCTGCAGGGCCAGGTCCTCGGGCCCCTGGGCGGAGTAGCCGTGCCGGGCCACCACCTGGTAGAGGACAGGCCGGCCGCCCACTCCCTGCGGCAGCGGGGAGGGCTGTAGGGTAAGCTCGGCACGGAGAGAAGGGCTGGACATCCCCGCCCCGGGCCGCCTCCCGCCCCGGCTCACCTGGCACCGTAGCTGCAGCTCCCCAGAGCCGGCAGCCGCGCCCCGCCAGGCCCTCTGCAGTGCCTCCTCCCCGGTGAGGGGCACCCAGCCCCTGCTGTCACTAGGGTCTCGGTAACTGCAAAGAGATGCCTCAGAGTGGGCAGCGTGGGCAGGGGCTTTAGGGAGGGTGCTGACCTCTGACCTCAAAAGCCTCTCCCAGGGCCGGGACTAATAGGTGCCCAGCTTGGAGCCCTCCCACCCGGCTTTCCAGCTCACCTGAGCTGCCCACTCTGGGCCTGGGGAGGGAGGGCCTGGCTCATCAGGGCCCGCAGGCTGGACAGGTCAGCTCCTCTTGGGGCCCTCAGGGCCAGGGTGAAGGTGCACTGCACTGTGAAGGTCACCAAGGACTCGGGGCCCCCTGCAGCCACACCCTGGGTCCAAGGCCCCAGATCTGTGTGCCCAGGACTGCCAGGGTGGGCTTCAGGCCAGGGGGCAGGGCA
This sequence comes from Aethalodelphis obliquidens, assembly GCF_003676395.1. Classification (NCBI taxonomy): domain Eukaryota; kingdom Metazoa; phylum Chordata; class Mammalia; order Artiodactyla; family Delphinidae; genus Aethalodelphis; species Aethalodelphis obliquidens. Next base: position 460,114 of record NW_020837951.1, read on the forward strand.
GGGACCGGGAGGGTGGGAGGGGCTGGGGCTCTGGACTCGTGAGGCTTCTTTAGCTGGGGTCCCTAGAGGCATTCGGAGGATGGGGTCTGGCCTTGGAGCCCCTCATCCCTTATGAGAGCCAGTGCCTCTTACCCCAGCGCCTGCAGGATCCTCAGAGGAGCCAGGGCCCAGCCCCCCAGCCACCAGCAGCCCTGCGGAGCGGGGAGGAGTCAGGGACTCCGGTGGCTACCGACCCCCAGAGTAGAACGTGTTGGAGTAGAGGAGATGCTGACACCACCGGGAGCCCCAAGCCCACCAGCTTCCTCCCTGGAGGACAAAGAGGCTGCTCCCAGCCCCGCCCAGATACCTGCCTGGGGCTCCCTCCACAAAGTGCCCTCCCACTACCAGCTGCTCAGGGCGCCTCACCTGGAGGGACCCACTGGCCAACTTGCTCCACGTGAGGCTTCTGCAAGGGAAGCCGCAGGCTGGGGCTCTGCCGGGCCGGGGTGGGGTTGAGGCCGGGGTGGGGCCCTGAGGGCGGAGGTAGCTTTCCCTGGGCCTGGAGCTCGTCGGGGGCGGTGCCCAGACACTGTCCAAGTAGAGCCAGTGGTGAGGGGCATGGCCTGCAAGACAGCCTGGCCAGGCAGGAAGCCACAAATCTAACGGCGTTGGAGGTGAATCCGGGGCATGAACCAGGTCCCTATAGGCCTGGAGACTACAGACAGGCCACCTTGCACTGTGGGCACCAATCCGTCTTCCCCTGGCCCACCAGGAGGCGGCAGCTCCAGCTGGGGTTCCCGGTGACCCTGGGGGCTGGGGACCGAAGCCAGGGACCCGCTGGACTTCACCCTTGTTGGGACCCTAAGCAGTGGGTGTGCTGAGGGGCGGCAGAAACCCCAGAGGGCCCCAGTCCTGGCCACACCGACCAGCTGACTCAGATGCTGATTTCAGGTGGGATCTGAAAGTTGGACTAAGTTTGTAAACGGAGTGTTTAGATTCTTATCAGACTTGTCAGCTGTTTAAAGCAATTAGGAAGCTGTTGCCCACTGTCAGGAGGGTCAAGTGCTCGAACGCCCAGTATGTGAACTCAGGGCCACGGGGTTTCATCAAGCACAGCTGTGATGGATGGCTTTCAAGGGCACCAACTGTCCACCGAGTTAGCTGGACTTCAGTGAAAGAGGAAGTGAAGTGACCGTCTCGTTTTAAACTGAGTCCTTTGATAAACTGAATGTGAAATTTAACCACCTTCTCTGTGCTGGGCGGCCTCCCGGCACACCTGCCCGGCACATCTGCCCAGGAGAACCCTGTGCCCCTCCCTTCCTCGGCCTCACCCAGTGCCTGGGGCATCTCGGGGAGTCCCATGTCCAAGAAGGAAGGCCGGGGGCCCCAGCTGAGGGGTGGGAGCCTCATGGCTATGACGCACGGGCTGCAGGCCTCTGCCGGGCCCAGGGTGGGGAGCAGACACCCAGGCTCCTGTCTGTGCACATGTGAGCAGCAGTGTGTCCCTGACCCATGGCGTCCGGTCACTGTGGCTGGCTCCCGCCAAGGCCCTGGCCTGCCTGAGGAAGCCAAATCTCTATCCCCCAGCAGGTGATGAGGCCACCTGCCCTGCCCTGAGACCCTTGCAGGGCCCAGCTGTGGCTGGTCCCGAAGCTCAGCCTGGGGCGGGGGTCCTCCAAATACTATGGCCCCTGCCTGCCCTGCCCACGCTCACCCACCTGCTCATCACTGGTGACCAGTGTGCCATGGTCAGCCCGCCCAGCCTGGCCAGAGCTGACCTCCGTCTCCACATCGAGGGGCGTCCTGGGGCCACAGCGGGTACCAGGTCTGGAGGGGCCTGTGTCACGGGCCCTGGAGGGAAGGGGGAGGGGTCCTCGTTCTCAGGCCTCACCCAGCCAGCACAGAGGTCGAGGTCCTCCATGAAAGGTGGGCCTAGGAGAGCCCTGAGCTGGAAACAAACAGCACCCCAGTCGGACCACAACCTGTGAGGCTGCATCTGGTGGGGCCGGCAGGGCTGCTCCCGTCGGCCTGCAGCCCAGTCTGCACCCCACCCTGGTGCCTCTGGTGCCCACCCCCAGGCCTGAGCAGAGCTTCAGTGAGGGGCAGGCAGGCTCTTTCCCCAGGAGCAGAACAGGCTCAGGACAAACGGGGGCACAGGGAGGGCTGAGCAAGGCGGGACCCCTCGCCCTGCACCAGGGCTCCAGCCGGTCCAGAAAGGGGACACAGCCACCTGGTCCCTGGCCTGGAGTGGCCACACTGGGCCTGCAAAGGGGCTCTGCCGACAGGGGAAGAAGAGTGGGGGGCCACGGCCCCTTCCTACCGTTCGGCAGCCCCAGGCCTGGCTTCACCACGTGCGTAGAGAGCCTGTGGGCACACAGTGACCCCCCCTCCTCAGGATGCAGACCCCACGGAGCGTCGGGGGCTGGGGGGCAAGGCTGCACAGTTTTCACTGGCTCTCTCCCGGGATGGGACGCCCCCCACGTTTAGATCAGAAGGACATTGAGAAGCCCGCGGGGAGGGTTTAAGGCATCCTTAAGAGTAATGGGTCTGGAAGGCCCCACCTGCAAAACGTCAGAGAAGTCAGGTGGCCGGAAGGCTGCCCACCCACCTGTGGCTGCTGAGGCCGGGCGTCCTCGTGCGGGCCGTCAGGGATGGCGGAGGCCACCACCTGCGGAGGGACAGCAAGGGGCCGGCCGAGTCAGGGGTGCCCAGCCCTCGCTGCCCATTCTGAACCCCGAAGTCGCCCATCTGCACGAGGGGTGCTGCCCAAGCCTGGCCCAAAGACGTTGGACCACGTGGTGGGGGCAGGGAGGTGGGAAAAATATGTTTGAAGAAGGAAAACATCTGTGCTGATCATTTTAACTTATTTTTCGTACAACCTTTAAAATATTCTTGTTTCTTAGAAGCAGTCATCTCCTGTGATAACAGGACTCCAAGTTGATGGATTAATGCAGCTCAGAGCCCCCTCCTCCACGCAGCCCTCCAGCAAAGACGCACGACACCTAGCCCTCGGGTGACCGGGGGGGTGTCAGGCCTGGCTGAGGGCCACCAGCTGGAAAGCAGAGTGCATCTTCCTTTGTGCACAGGGAACCTCCTTTCCCGCCTTTGGGGCGAGCTGCTCCCCGTCATCCTGTGACTTTGCTGCCCTGCCCTGACCCAGGGTGGGCAGAGGTGGCCCAGGCCAGCCTGCCTCGGGCCTCCCCAGGGTCTTGCTCTCTGAGGCAGAGATGCAGGGAGGACACAGAAACACAAAACTCAGGAGATGCTGAGGCCAGAAGAGCGAGTCGAAGGCGGAGGTAGGCAGGGTCGGCACCACCTTGGGGGTCCTCAGCAGCTTCTGGTGGGCTCCACCGCCAGGTTCCAAGACCCAGATCTGTGAGCCCCATTTGGAAACACTGCTGCCCGCCCCAGGAGCCTTGTGTCCTCTGTCCACCCACCGGCCTTGATGACCCCGGGTGTCCCTGTGAACTCAGCCTGGAAGCTCGGGACACGGAGTGAGCTCAGCAGGGGCCTGGCTGCCCGCCGCTCTGCGGCCTGCTGGGTGCTGCTGGCCCCTGAGCCCCTGGGGCCTGAGAAGCGAGAAGCTACCCCTCCCTTACCTTGGCCTTGCCCAAGAAATCCACGGGCTCCAGGTGCTCCAGGTGCCGCCTGTGCGGCCGGAAGACCTCACCCCTGGGGACCTGCCGAGGCTGCAGGGGGGCCTGTTTCTGGAGGGGGGTCCGGACAATGCAGACCTGAGCACTGGGCCAGGCCTGAGGCTGCAGGAACCTCAAAGCAGAAGGGACGGCTTGGCCCTGTCACCTACTTCCCATAGCCCATGGGAAGTCCAGCCCACACCTGGGCACATAGGCTGCCTCCCTCCAGAAGTTTCTTCAGCTCATATAGTCAGTCTTGGGGGCCAGACAGATGTGAGCCCCAAACTGCAGGCTATGGGCTGGGCAAGCCACCTGAGTCAGCTTAGGAGTCTGGCTCTGCTCACCTGCCCTCACCTGCCCCTCACCTGCCCCCCACCTGCCCCCTCACATCCCCTCACCTGCCCCCCACCTTCCCCCTCACCTGCCCTCACCTTCCCCCCACTTGCCCCTCACCTGCCCCCCACCTGCCCCCTCACATGCCCCTCACCT
>NW_020837951.1:464616-550778 GCF_003676395.1 Aethalodelphis obliquidens
GCCACGCTGAAGAGCACCTGAGAGTGAGGCGGGGGTGACGGCAGGCCCAGGACGCCCCCCAGCCCCACCCCCACCAGCTCTGCCCCCAGCCCCACCGCCTGGTCCCACACCTGGCTCTGCCCCGGGGCCGGCTCTGCCCCGCAGGCCTCATTCCACAGACCCCCAGCCGGAGCGGATCAGCCCTCCCTGCTTCTCTGCTCTGAATGTCAGGCGGACCTCCCATCTCTGGAAGCAGCCTCTCGGCCTTCGCAGCCCCGTCCTGCATTTGGCCTGACCCCCTCCTCCCCGTGCTGCCCTGCTTACTGAGCCCCCAGGAGTCTGGGGTGCTGTCTGAGGAAGGCCTCTCTCCGCCCGCCCCTCCCCCTGTGTGGAAGGACGTTTTGGGCTGGATGTGCTGGGAAACAGCAGCAAGTGGCCACGAGGGCGAGGGCGGAGGGTGCGTATCGCTCACCCGCGGCAGCCTCTGTCCCCGCACTCCGCGGGGACACGGTGCTCCCAGAGCTGCTGTCACATGGCCTGCTGGGGTCACGGCCGGCCGACTCCCACAGCCCGCCTGGCACACGGTGCCCTGGGCCGGGGCCACCCCGGCGGGACGTCCCCCGCGGCTGGCTTACTGGGACACGGCTGGTTCCCAGGGGCTCCGAAGCAGCACGTTTCTGGGAGCGCATGGGCGCTCCTCCTAAGCCCCTCCATCAGTGCCCACCCCGCCCCAGGAGGCCAGGAACGGCGCCAAGCGAGAACCCCAGGGCGGGGATGCCAGGGGCCCACAGCCAGGCCTGCTTCGGCCCAGCCCCCGCCCAGACTGTCACCTCTTGCTGACCTCTGACCCTCCCCTGCACCCCCCGGTGGGATTTGGGGGCCCCTCTGGCCAGAGGGAGCACCTGAGTCGACACGGCCCCAGCTGTGACAGTGACAAGACAGCGGGACCCGGAGGATGGGGTCTTCAGGACGAGCGGCCTAGAAGGACCACCTGGGCCGCCTGCCCACAGACAGCACCCCCAGCGCCCAGCCGCGTCCCGCTCCCCGCACGCCCACCTCCCAGGCCTGCAGCTTGAACCGCAGGCCCAGCTGGGTGTAGTCGATGGTGGCGTTGCCCCTCAGCTGTGCCAGGGTCCGCTGGAAGTCGGACAGGGCCTCCCGGAACCTGTGGGCGGCAGGGGAGCCTGGCGTGGAGGCCCTCAGCTGCCAGAGGGCAGGGGGCGGAGCTTCGCCCAGCCCCACGTTGCCCCAGCTCCTGCTGCAGTGGTGGAGGCCGTGGTGGTCACCCAGGTCTCAACACAGGGGGTCCACACACAGACGGGCTGAGCAGCACGTGGGGCTCCAGCTCTGTCCTCTGGGCGCCTCGCTCCCCTGCGAGGGGAGCGTACCCCAGACCCTCTCCCAAACCTTGGTGTGCAGAGTGCCCTGGGAGTGTCCTGCCTGCTTCTCGGGCCCCACCCCACGGGCCTCCCCATGCAGAGCCCCGCTGGAAGCTCCCCAGCCCCCACCAGAATCCCCATCGCCCCCAGGAAGGCTCCTGGGTCGATGAGAAGAGGAGGTCTCCCCCAGAGCCCACCTGCCCCCAGTGGGACCTTCTGTGGGGGCCGGGCCTGTCCTGCAGCCCGGATCTCTTCTCTGGGAAGGGCCGGGCGCCGAGGGCCGGGTGGCTAGGGAGGACCCCCATCACTTCCATGTCCTGGGACGCACCACTCCTCCAGCCCTGCCCTCGGTTTCCACGTGGGCAGAACGGGTATAATCGCGCTGTCCCGGCTACAGCAGGGATGTAGGAGCAAAGGAGGGGAAGCCGGCGCAAGCACTCTGTGGTCCCCTGAACCCCGTAAAGAGCCATGGGTCAAGGTGTGGCCCTACGCTGCTTCTGCCGCCACACGACCACAGCATCCTGTTCCTGGGCTCCCCTGGGGCCGCCCAGGAAGGGTGAGTAAGAGGAGATGACCCGTGGGCAGAGAGGAACACAGGAAGGGGCTCTGCAGAGCCAAAGGGCCATCAGAGAAATAACAGGGCACTTCTGTGCTCACCTCCGCAGCTGGAAGTTGGCCACTCCTCGCTGGAAGAAGCCGACAGCCATGCAGGCATCCTTGGTCACTGCCTGGTCAAATGCCTGGGGACAAAAATGCCCATGGAACACCCAGGTCTGTAACCCCGTCACAGATGCGGTCCAGGCGGATGCCCAGCAATGGATCAAGGAATCGTGTTGGCCCCCATCATGGCCACCTGCAGGAGAAGGTCTCCCGCGCCCACCCAGGGGGCCTCTGGGTCTGAGGCTGGGTGCACGCGTCACGGCCACAGCCCAAAGCCGCCTGGGCTCCCAAGGTGCCCTGCGATGCACTCAGGGGCAGTTCGGTGGCAGCACAAACCAACCTGTTTACCATGAGGACAAGGAAACACTCCATCGCATTAATAATAGTTACCTTCGGGGGGGGGGGAGTTATGCAAGGTTTTTGTCTTTTTTAAATCCTAGTTTTGGTAGTTCGTACAAATTGACGCACTTCTCATCTATTAGAATCAGAAAGAGCAAAAACGCTAAAGTCTTAACATATGTGTAAAACACAGCTCTTCCCGAAACTAGACTCAGAGATGACATCATCTGTTCCTAAGGAGGACAGCAGCCACCAGTTAAACACAAGCAAGAGGGGGGCATACAGCAGCTATCAAGTTAAATCCAGGCAACTGGATCGGTGTCATGGCCAAGTGGGGGGCTTGTTGAAGTGAGTTTGACCCGAGGTTGAAGGTCCGCACACAGTACTGACGTGGCCACTCAGCACTAGGGAAACCCGTCTGTCGTCCTGCCACACAGAGCAGCGAAATCGAAGCTTCCGTAGGGCAACAGATTGCATTCCCAGCTACACCCTTCTCACCCTGTCCAGGTCCTCGGAGACAACCAGTTTTATTAATTGTAGCCGTTCCATCTGCTTTTAAAAAAATTTCCAAAACACATGCCTCTGCTACTCCGTCTGCGGTTAGGGTGGAGGAGAATTTAACACTCACACCCCTCTGCGCAGAACTTCTGTCCCCTCCCTCTGGTTAAATCACGGTTTAGAGGAAGTGGTGACTGGATTGGCCTCACACTGGTGTCCAGTGATCGCACCCCCCTTGTTGGATAACATTTTAACACTGACATTGCTGCTGAGATAACTGTAGATTCATACACAGATGTGAAGAATGACAGGGTAGGTCCCTTGAACACGTTTTCGGCAGCTGTCACTGATGGCCTGAACAACGCGGGAGCCCGGCTCTTTCCGAGGGGGATTCAGTGTGCTGCTGGCTTTCTGTTGTCACCCGTGAAACGCACCACCGTAATAAACCTGGGGGCTTGAAGGGCGGAGAGTGGCCTTGCCGGCCCCTCGGCGGAGGCACGTGTGTGTGTGCGCCCATGTGTACCCCCAGCTCTTGGTTCTGCTTTGGGGAGTGGGTGGGAGACAGGTGAGCGCTCAGATCTGGGGTTTGGGCAGCAACCAGAGACCTTACCTCCTGGCCATCACCACAGGTGTCTGCAGAAGGCCCAGCCCAAACCCTACACCCTGGGTGCCCCTTCCCAGCCCCATCCAGCTTCGAGCCTGTTTGCGGGTATGTTAGCACCTCGGCCAAGAGCACCTGAGCCAGTGTTCATCCCGGCCGTTCCCCAAAACTGCAGAGCCTGGCACATGGTCACCACACAGTGGAGGCAGTGCCAGAGCCCTGCACCCCCATCCCGGCCCTGACTCAGCTCCGCTGGGGTCCCCTGCCCACACAGGCCTCCCCTGCTTAGGTGTTCACTGAGGCGGACCTGGGGAGACATCCTCAGGTGGCCATCAGGGAGGAAGGGCAGGGGTCCTGGGCTCATCCCTGCAGCTGGGACTTTATCCCACCCCTCATCGACCCCCCCAGGGCCAGAGGGCAGCGTCCCCCTGGGGTGGGGTCTCTGCGACCAACCCCGGGGGCGCAGGCTGTCGGGCCCCTGGCTCACCCGCAGCGCGGCTTCCGGGTCCCCGGCTAGCAGGTGCACGCAGCCCACGTTGAAGCTCATCCTGGCGGGCGGCTCCGGGACGCTCGAGAAGAGGCGCAGGGCGTAGTCCCAGTCCCCACGCGCAACGGCCTGCGCGCCCCGGTGCCAGTCGCGCACCAGGTCCCCGAGCGAGGGCATGACGACGTGAACACCAGCCCGGCCCCACGGCGGAAGTCGGAGATTCCTGGCCGGAGCGCAGCGGGCGCGGCCGGCGGCGTTGGGGGTCCCGTCACGGGTCCGGTGGGGTGGCTGGGGACCGAGGACCGCGGAGCAGGGGCCCCGGGATCCGGAGACCGGCGTGGGGCTACGGGGGCCCTCTGAGGAGGACGGGAGGGTCGGGGACCGACACGGGCGCCAGGTACTCGGTGAGGGGCGGGGCGGGCCGGGGAGCACCAGGTGGGCCAGGCCTCCTGAGGCCCACGGCGCCCCCTGGCGGCAGAGCGGCCCCACCCCGTCAGCCCCGCCCCCGGACTGACCACGCCCCCAAACGGCGGCCTGGAGGCTCTCCCAAGCCGGCCCCGCCCCACCGGCCTGACCAAGACCCTAGCCTGCCTCCCGGCTCCTCCCCGGACCCAGCCCCGCCCCTCCGGACTAACCGCGCCCCCAAACAGAGGCCCGGCTCCTCCCCCCGAGTCAACCCCGCCCCTCTGGACTTCCGCCTGGAGGTCCTCCTGCTCGCGCTTCCCGGCCCGCCGCCCACAGCTCGCCAGGCCTCGTCGGCCTTGGTGCGCTGGGGAAAGCCGTCCGGGCCCGCTGCTGACGCCGTGGCCGCGGCCGGGCCAAGGTTCCGGGAGGACCCCGCCGACTCAGGTAAGCGACCCCGGGGCGCGGGCCGAGCGTGCGAGGGGCGGGGGCTGTGGAGCACGTCCTGGGCCGTGCACTGGCCACAATTGGTGCCCCTGGGGCCTCCCGCGCCCGCGGCCGGTGCTGGGCATGGGCACAGCTGGGAGGGCTCCGGGGGTGGGTCACCCTGGCTGGGCACAGCCAGTCTAGGACCCTGGGTCGGAGCCGGAGGGTAGGCCCGAGGCTCACGTGAGGAAGCAAGTCGTGGTCCTCCCCAGCGACCCTCTGGGGACGTCTGTCAGGGCGTCCTTCCGCCCAGGGAGACCCTTCCACTCTCCGTCGTTCCCTCAGCCGGCAGGACTGGTCCAGCCCCCACCTCCCGTGGCTGGCGCTGCCCCTGTGTGGGCAGGTGGGCCCCACGTGGTGCGGCCCGGGAGACCCTGGACGCCAAGCATAGAGCCCCTGTGTACCCCGCCCCCCCCAAGTCTCTGGTTGACATTAAAGATAAAACAGCCAGTTATTTTATCAGCAAAATGGGTTTATTCAGGAACAGCAGAGAATTGCAACTCAGGACAAGAGGGCTACAGCGAAAACTATAGGCAAGACCAGCTAATAAAGGAGAGGAATGTTACTTGACAGAGAAAAAGGAGGAAGTTGGGAGGGGCCGCTTGCCGGGAGAGCCCATTGGAGGAAACGGGGTTCAGGGTGGCGACGCTTCCCATTGGCTGGGCTGCTGCCGGCGGGGAGAAAACCTGCCTTTTCCTCTGGGTCCATGTGAGGTACATGTCTGCCTGTTTGGGGTCTGCAGACACGATGAGTGGTGGTGTGTGAGAGCTCCCCCTTCCAGCCTTCCCGACTCCATTTTAATGAGGATTCCCTTCATTCAGTTTCACACCGTGAACACCAGAAGGTCCCCCTTCCTCCTTCACGGAGAAAGAAGAAGCCTCTAGAGACGGTGCCCCTGCAGGTGGAGCGAGGTGGTGCCTGCCCACAGGGTCCTGGGGCTCCATCCCCAGGAGAGGCCGGGAGCTGCTCCTTAAAGTCGGGGGACCCCTACAGGTGCCTGGACCTCTCCCTTCTCAGCACACGCCCCACGGACACCCCTATTTATGTCTTATTTGCTGCCATGATCTTAGCACCTGTGTTAGGTTTTTTCAGAGAGAGTGATTGTTTTTTAAGGAATTAGGTCACGCACTTGTGGGAGCTGGCAAGTCCAGAATTCTCAGCCCGGGGGTGGGCGCAGGCGGTGACAGGCTGGAGACCCAGGGAAGAGTCTAGAGGCAGACATCCCTGTTCCTCAGGGGACCTCAGTCTTTTCTCTTAAGGCCATCAACTGATTGGACAAGGCCCACGCACATCGTGGAGAGTCTCTGCTTTACCAGTGTTGTTTTGTCTACTGACTTCAAGGTTAATTTCATCTGAAAAATACTTTCACAATAACATGTGACTGTACTTGACCAAATATCTGGGCACCATGGCCTTGTCGCGTTGACACATAAAGTTAACCGTCACAGCACCCAACCCTGGAAACACCCCCGTAGATGGGCTCTGCCCTTTTCCGTACTCAGGAGAGCACCCTCCAGGGTCCAGGGGAGGCTTGTGTCTCGGGAGATGTCAGAGCCCGGAGCCCAGCAGTAACACAGAGACCCAACTGCCTCTGACGCTGGACTCCTCCTTCCTCAGTTGGGCCTGTGACTCTGCTCAGTTATAGCTGAGTCTCCTCCCTGTGTGGCCCTGGGCCAGCTCCCTGTGCCTTACCTGTGCAGGCTTCCTTACCTGAGGACCAGGGACGATGAGGACGACCCAGCAGGGCTGCTGTGAGAAGGGGCTGCCATGATGCTTGAGAAGTGCTCAAAAGGTGTCCTGGGCCGCTGTGCCCCCGAGGACCCTGCTTCCTCACCAGTGTGGGCTCTGAGGTTCCCCAACTGCTGGCCTGGAGGTGGGCAGGGCCCGCACCACACACATGCTCCCTCCTCCCCGAATTCCCGTGTGGACGCTCCCTTCCTCTGACCAGACCTCCCACCCCACAGCCTCCCAGCAGCCCTGCCCGGTCCAGCCTCAGGATTCCCGCCTCCCTCGCAGCCCCAGAGGGTCCCTGAGCTCAGCTGCCCCCTCCCACCGGCCCACCTGGGGCTCGCTGTCGCTGCAGCCCTCACCCCCACCCCGTCCGTCCTTGCAGCTCACGCGCTCCCCCTGACGAGCCCCGCCCACCGGGGGCCTCTGGGCCCCGGTCCCTTTGTCCGGGCTGGAGGGGCTTGGCCTCCGACTGGTCTCTGTCCCCCTTGACCGTGAGCCTCAGGAGGGTCACGCGGGCCCCGTGCGGGCACTTGCTCCTCCCCCGGCCCAGCTCCTTCCTCATCCTCTCCTCACCTCTGCCCCATCCTGCCTCCCAGCCCAGGACCCCCCTGGCTCCCGGAGGAAAAGCGGCAGCTGGAAGTGGGTCCCGCCTCCTCCCTGGGAACGCGCCCGCTCCTGCGGGGCCCCCCTGGGCCTGGCGCTGCCCCCTCCTCATCCCCACGTATCTTCCTGGGGTGCTCCCTCTAGGTATCATTTTCCCCCTCGAAACAGGTGTTTGTCTTCGCATCTTGAACAAAACACTCCCCTCCTGCGCCCACACCATTTCTTTGTTCCCCTTTGCAGCAAGACTCCTTGAAAGGGTTGCCAGTACTCAGCGTCTCTGTTACCTTTGCTGGGTGCTTTTTAGAAACTTCGGTATGATTCACATATCGTAAAGTTCATTTTAAAGTGTACGGTTCAGTGTTTTTGTCACACTGACAGAGTTGTGCGGCCATCACCACTAGCTCGTCCCCACTGCAGTCACTCCCTGTCACGGCTCCCCCAGCCCCGGGCAACCGGTGGTCCAGTCTGTGGATTTGCCCCTTTTGGACAGTTCATATCAGTGGAGTCATAAAGCGTTTGATCCGTGTCTGGCTTCGCTCCCTCGGCAGCATGGTTTGGAGGATCATTCGCGTTGTAGCGTGTGTCAGTCCTTCAGTCCTTTTAAGGCAGACTCACATGCTGTTGTGTGGATGGACCGATTCTGTTGGTCCGCTGGTGGGCGTTAGGGTTTTGCTTCCAGTGTTTGGCTCTTGCGAATCACACTTGTGTGCACGTGTTTGTGTGGCCGTGTGTTTTCCATTCTCTTGGGAGCCGGGTCAGGTGGTCACCGTGTGTAGCTGTTTGACTGTTTTCCCATCATGCTTTTTACTCTGAATCCTGCTCCAGGCGGCCTTCCCACCAGGGTTCCACCCAAGCACTTGTCAGGGTTTCTGGTGGCTTCCTTGTGGCTCGTCCGCCTGTCGGTGCCTGGCCGGCCCTGCCTCTGTGCACTCACCACCCGGGGTCCCGTTGTTTGAATTACTCTCTGGGTGTTCTGTGTGCCCACTACTCTTCAACTTTTCTATTTCCATAATAAAAAGATGAAAAAAGTACCATCCCTGTGCCCACCAGTGTGCACGGATTACTATTGCGGCTCTGCTCCTAATAGCCCAAAACTGGAAACAGCCTAGATGCCCTTCAGGGGCGCTGGTCAAACAGACTGCGTCCACACTGAGGGAGCCCCCTCAGCAACAAGGGTGAGCCCTGGGCACACACAGCAACTTGTGTGCATCTCAGGGAGTGTGCCGAGGGAACACAGACCTGGGAAGGCCAGACTGTGTGGCTCCATCTCTGCAGCTTGCTTGAAATGACAAATGATGTGAATGGAGATCAGATCAGCGGCTTGGGGCAGCTGTGAAAGGGCAACAGGAGGGCTCCATGGGGCTGGAGCGTTCTGGTTTTCCACTGAAGCAACACAAGGTCCTGGTTGTGATTTGGGGTATATGTGTATGGGTATATGGGACATCTATTATTATTTCTTACAAGTATATGTATATCTACAGTTATCTCAAAATAAAATGTTTAGTTTTTAAAAATCCTTAAGAAGATTTCAATTACAAGTTTTTCTATTTTACAGATAGCCTGAAAATTGGAGTGATTAAGTGACCGCTAAGATTCTTCCAGCTCTAAAATTCAATACTTTAGAGGTTGTTTAGAAAAACTTCCTTGTATCTGAGCTAAAAATCTATTCCCCAGGGGACTTCCCCGGTGGTCCAGTGGTAAAGAATCCGCCTTCCAATACAGGGGACACAGGTTCGAGCCCTGGTGGGGGAACTAAGATCCCACGTGCTGTGGAGCAACTAAGCCCGTGCGCCACAACTACTGAGCCCATGCACCACAACTACTGAGCTTGTATGGCCACAACTACAGAGTCCACGGACCACAATTAGAGAGAGAAAACCCACACGCCACAACTAGAGAGAAGCCTGCGTGCCACAAGGAAGACCCCACGTGGCCAAAAATATAAATAAATAAACTCTATTCCCCAGTAGCTGTGGAGGTGCCTGGGGCGGCTGTGGCCCAGAGAGCCCCAAGCCAGCCTTGGTCAGGACACTGGCCGCTGCCGCAGGTGAGAACTTCCCAGGATCCTCCTCCGTGGGGGTGGGGCTGCTGAGATTGGTAGGATCCCGTCATTCGTAAATCAGTAGAGGCCGGCACAGGGGCGTGTCCTGAGTGAGGACAAGCCTCAGTGGCCAGAAGAGTTCAGTAACTGGTTGGTTCTGGAGCACAGATGTCAATCAGATGGGCAGGAGCTGGGTACTTGGGAACTGGTTTTCGCCCAGTACAAAGAGTTTTTGTCTTCTTTTTAAACAATGGGCACTTCCAAGAAAAAACAAAGCGCCACGTGAGATTTTCCCTCAGGAAATAAAAACAGGCTCAGATGCGATAGGGGCGCCTGGTGTCGAGGCCAGCCGTGTGGGTCTGGGTCCCCCCGGGCTGTGTCCATCGCACAAGGCCACGGAGAGCCTCCCAGCTCAGAGCTCGGTGATCACGCTTCTCCCCGGGGCTCAGCCGGGGCACTGGGTGGGTCATCAGACCCACCGCTTCAGGTGTTTACAGGCTGCCAACGTGAACACATTTGCCGAGGACCCTGCCCCCGCCCCCGCCAAGAGGGCTTAAAGAAGAAAAGTGCGAATGACAAGGAAGGGCGGCCTTCGGACAAGAGCAGGGCCCCTCCAGCCAGGGCAGCCCACACTCCAGGGAAGCCACGCACACAGCAACTGGCTCCAGGTGAATCTCCCTGGAGGGTCAGAGTTGAAAGGAGAATGTAAATAAAACAGGAGACTTTCAGTTCTGTCCTGTAGGGGCCCGTGGCGAAGGGCTGCATCCTACGGGGGGCTGGCTGTCTGGGTGCATCGGACCTGGAAGCACCTGGGCACCCGTCTCTGCTTTCACGGACGGGGACCCCCTGCGCTTTCAGACCAGAGACTGTGCTGCTGGTCCCTGAGCTAATGTCCACTTGCAGCCCCCCGCACGGCCCACGGCGTCCTGCCCCGGGCCGGCTACCCTGCAGGCCGGGGCCTGTCCCTGAGCAAGGGGAAGCCAGACGCTAGAAACTTCGAGCAGACCGGCAGCAACAAGCCTGTAATACAGAACCAGAGCTTGTGAAGGAGAGCTCATCGCGTGGAGTAATCGCCGGAGCCTGCGAGCGCTGCGGCTTCCAAACCCCAGGGGTGAGGGCCAGTCCGGGGGCTTCCACCTCCCAAGGAAGGAGGGCCGGCCGGAGGGAAGAGGGACGTCTGGGCTATCACGACAAAAGGCAGGTCCAAGAAGCCTGCGTTTAACCAGAAGGCATTCGTCTGCAGTGGGGAAGGAAACCGTGCCCCCGAAGTCAAAACCAAGAAACAAAAGGCAGTAGAGGGAGTTAATAAAGAGAAAAGCTTGGAAGGAAATCATGCCATTTGCAGCAACATGGATGGACCTAGAGATGATCACGCAAAGTGAAGTAAGTCAGGCAGAAAGGCAAGTATCATGTGGTCTCACTTATATGTGGAATCTGAAGGATGCAAATGAACTTACAAAACAGAAACAGACTCACAGACACAGAAAACAAGCTTGTGTTTACCAAAGGGGGAAGGTGGGGGGAGGGATAAATTAGGGGTTTCGGATTAACATATACACACTACTGTATTTAAGATAGATAACCAACAAGGCCCTACTGTATAGCACAGGGAACTATATTCAGTCTCTTACGATAACCTGTAATAGAAAAGAATCTGAAAAAATATGTATATAACTCAAAAAAAAGGAGAAAGCTTAATTAAATAATTAAATCAGGAGGTACAAACCCAAAAACCAGTTCTTTGTGTTTTTGTTTTTGTTTTGTTTTGTTCTGGCCACACCGAGCGGCTTGTGGGATCCTAGTTCCCTGACCAAGGATCCATCCCAGGCCCTCGGCAGTGAAAGCAACGAGTCCTAACCACTGGACCGCCAGGGAACTCCCCAAAATCTAGTTCTTTGAAAAGACCAGTGAACTAAACTTTTGATAAAACTAATTAAGGGAAAACAAAAGAGAAGTAAAAACTTGCTGAACGTTCATGAAAGGTGAGAAGCACACACGTAAACAAGATTTACACCGAACGCCCTGATGTTATGGTAATAAATGTGAAAACCTCCTCAAGAAATCAAGGCCTCCTATCAGAACGGGCCTGGGGGAAGCAGGAGGCTGGAGCAGGCGATGAGCAGAGAGCAGATGGGCTCAGAAGTTCCCGCCGTCTGGGACGTGGGCCCCCGGGCTCCCCACCAGTCCTGGCTGCAGCCCCAGGACCCTGAGTCAGGACCACTGGCCACCGCTTGAGACAGCACATGTGTCTGGTGGTCACGGACAGCCAGCGACACAGCGGCCGGCTCTGCAGCTCAGACCCCCGGGCATCCGGGTGGGCGGGTGGCTGGCATCCCCTGTAACTTAAGATTCCATATAGTTTATTTTAACTTTTAAGAATAACATCTGTGGTTTGATTTCTTTTTTCATGAATACAAAGCGGAGTGTGTTCATTGTATAATATTTAGAAAACGCAAAAAGTGAAAGAGAAAACCCAGAGGACTGGCAGGTGCCCCCCGGTGCCGAGTGGGTTGAGGCCCCCCGGGCCTTTGTCCCGACGTGGCCGCTTTGGTGACACACAGCTTCGTGACACACTGGAAGGATTTGTCCCCGTGACATTGAATATTTAATGTAAAATGTGGTTTTTAAGTAGCCATTCGTCATTCCTCCGATTTCTGCCTCGTTTTTGGTCGTCAGGTGCCCTCAGTCAGAGCAGGCAGGGAGCAGGAAAGCCCACCCGAATGGCGGTGACCCCTGACCTCTACCCCCGGCCCCCACTGCAGTCTGGCACCCAGTGAGAACGGGGCCCGAAGAGCCTTCTGGCCGAGACTCCCAGGGCTGGTTCCTTTGTGCTGCAGGAGTAACTCGACTCAGTTTGACACCATCGCAGTGACCCTTGGTGTTTAAAGTTGGCGACCTTAATTTTTAAAGAAAGGAACAATCGTTAAGTCAAATCAGGAAGTTAAAAATCACACCTCTGGCATGGAGGGACTAAGAGATCGACCAGTGTTGGCAAGAACTCGGGGGGGTGGGGGGTAGCGTCCTGAGGCAGCTACCCTGGAAGAGTCCGCGGGTTCCGCGAGAGTTAAACACCAGCCACGTCTGGCCCGGCGCTCCCTGCCCACAGGCGTGCCCGCGGCCGGGTCCGCACCGTGGCACGTTACCCAGCTGAGATGCCGCAGTGTGGATGAACCTTGAAAATGTCGTGCTTAGTGGAAGGAGCCAGACAGGAAAGGACGTGTATTACGGCTCCGTGTGCACGAAGCGTCCTGAACAGGCAAAGCCACAGGGACAGGAGCAGGGTCATGGGTGCAGGAGGGCGGGGGGCCAGGGTGGGTGACTGCTGGCGGGGATAGGCGATCTTTTGGGGTGATGACAAGCTCTGGATTAGGGGTGATGGTTACACATGCCTGAATATACTAGAAACACTGAATTGTATACTTCAAAAGGTTCAATTCCATGGTATGTGAATTACACCTCAGTAAAGCTTTAAAAAAATCACTGAGATGATCGCACAAAAGTTTAATTCAGTTTGAATGGCTTTCAAGTTAGCGCTGTTATTTAACTGAAGCGGCCTGAGTGGCCACATCTGCAGGGCCCAGGCTTTGCACCCCCAGGTCTCTGGGGATCCTGGGTGTCTCTGCATTTGGGACCGGGGGCAGCAGGGTACGTCTCCCCGTAGCTGTTGTGGGGAGTGGCAGCTGGGGGTCCGGTGTCCCCTCGTCCTGCCCCGAGGGCCGGGGATTGCAGTGGAGAGGCGTCCGGCCGCCTGCAGGGCCGCTCTCCTATGTGGTCAGCTGCTTTTCTCAGTCAAGACCAGTGTGTCCAGCAGAAATACGTGAGCCACACGTGTGGTTTTAAATTTCTATAAAAAGAAAGGCGAAATTAACTTTAGTGGTATATTTTATTTAACCTTGGCATACGCGACATGTTACTATTGCGACACGTGCTGGCTACACGGAAGTCAGTACTGAGGCCCTTTCTGCTGTCACCCCGTGTGCGTTCTGCGCTTACAGCACGTGGGGAAATGGGCCCGGGAGGCCGCCCTGATCACCCTCCACCACCCCATCTGCCCCACGATGGAGGACAGAGGGCATACCTGGGGGGACACGCAGCCAGCGCTCCCATAGTTGTGGAAAACGACACAGAAAAATGACACAGGAAGCATGATCTGGCGCCCAAACCAGAATGCTGTGCTGACCTCTCTAAAGGCCGCGCCGTCACTCCCCGTGGTGCTGAGAGAATGCATCGTGTTCTGTGCTCTCCTGGGCCAGGTGGGCATATGGACAGATGGACGGGAGGCACGGGCCTGGGCCAGCAATGTGATTCTTTGTGGGGTCCTTCAGCTCTCCTTTCTGGGCTGTTTGAAGGGCAGCTTCGGGTCAGGAACAGTGAATCGTCCACTTCTCGCTGCCCTTCCCACGTCCTCTGGGCTCCCGCGGGGTCTCAGGCTTTGCCGCCCCCGCCCCGCCCGCTCACAACGCTGCTTTGAGAAGGGGCGACCGGCCTGAAGAACGTGCCCCCAGCCCAGCTCATGACCAAGCTGGGCTCCTGCCTGGCTTGGCCTCCTTTGGACCTGAAGGGTCTCTGGGCACAGTCGGGCCGGGTGGGGGGACATGCCCACGAGCACCCACTCTGTACTCCCCTTCTGCTTCTCGGTGGGGCTGGGCTGTGGTGGACGTGGGGGCACTCTGTCTGGAGGCGGCAGCATCCCTGGGAGGGTGGCCCTGCTGAGGTGTCCTCTTTCCCCTACTGGGCCTGCTGGATCCCCTTGGGCCTGGCTGAGGGGTGGCATCCAGGAGGCATCTGCGTTGGGCCAGGTTGGTTAGTGTGCCAAGCAGGAGGCTGGTGGACATGGGGCAGGCACATCTGGGGACCCTGATCACCCCAGAACCTGTAGCAGGCCAGGCCATCTCCCAGGTAGCTCTTAGGTAGGTTGCTAAGTAGCTGTCAGGTAGGGTCCCAGGTAGCTCTCAGGTAGGGTCCCAGGTAGCTCTCAGGTAGACGCCCAGGTAGGTTTACAGGTAGGCTTCTGGTAGACGCCCGGGAGGCTCCCAGGTAGGTCCCAGCTCTCAGGAGGAGGCAGTCCAACCTGCAAGGTGTGTCTCTCTGGGAACTCCCCTGCGCCCTTCCTGGGGTTTGAGTCTGTTTCTAGGTGGGTTTGCTGCTGGGCTGGGGGCTTCCTGCTCAGGTAGGGAGTGGAGCTGGGGAAGCAGGAGCCTCTGGGGTGAGTGGAGATCTGGTCATGTGCCGGGCTCCTTGCAGGGATTTGGCTCCGCTTAGCCCCTTTCAGCAAAAGTCACAACGCTAAACAAGTTGTATTTGGTGACTCTGATTTAAAGAAAGTTTGAAAACTGCCAGGTGGCACTCACCGCGGGGCCTCCGGGAGCTCCTGTCCCTGGGGAGGCCCGTTCGCCTCGGCACGCGCCGCAGACCCAGCACCACGATTCCGGCTAAAGACCATTTGGGCTTCAGGCAGACTTTTTTCATTTTAAAGTGAGGTCAATTTTTAAAGTCTGCAGTGGGGTGAACTTGAACTTGGTCGTTGTCAGCAGTTTTCCATCTCAGAAGCACATTGGGCTTAGTTGCTGCCGCTCGTTGTAGATTGATTTCAGATTGCAGGGCTCAGGGACAGACCAGAGCTGAGTTTCGATGGCCTCAGTCCTTTCCCAAGGAAGGTCTGGCCCTGTCCACCTGACCTGGGGCCGGCCTGAGGCCCTAGCCAATCAGCTGCCTCCGAGTGGCCAGGCGCTGGCCACTGTGCCCCTGAGAGAAAGGGGGAGAGTGGTGCCAACAGGGAGGTGGGAGCCCGCCTGCAGCAGGGACTCCCCTAACGGAGAGGGTTAGGGAAAAGCACCCTCCCGTGAAAGAGCCACTGGCCATTTGCCCCCTTCCTGGGCTGACCAGCAAAGTGGACGGCTGCAGCAGGAAGGAGGCCATCAGGGCGGTGAGCTCAGGGACAGCAACCCGAGCGGCTCGGGTGGAAAGAGCCTGACCGCCAGGGAGTGGGCGCACTGCTGGGCTGGGGCTCCTCCTGCGGGGGCCTGACGCAGCGGGGTGGGCAGGACGTTCACCCCGCAGAAATAAAGCCTCCGCCTTCTCAAGGAGGAATGTCCCTTGGGCCGCCCTGTGCTGGGAGGAACAAGGAGGGCAGGAGACCCTTTCAGAAGCCCCCGGCGCCCTTTGGGGTTTATTTAAACAACCCAATTGCTCTTAACCCCTCGCGTGGGAGGTGGGTCCTTGGCCCTGTGTTCTCGGGTGGGAGACGGGAAAGGGTGCCGAGACAGAACGCTGCACCCGGGAGAGCCCCGGCCCCTACCCCGGCCTCGCGTAGGGATGCAGGCTCCAGCCCTGCCAGGAGCTCGCTGGCCCGGGGTTTGCTGCTTGTTTGGCGGGCTGGCTGGTGGTTGGATGGATCTGGACACGGCTGTGTGCGCAAATGGCCAGGGGCTCCAGAGGCGGCCAGCAATGGTGTTGACCCCGTGGAGCCAGCCCAGCCGGACGAGCGCTCAGCCTTGCTGAGGCCTCAGTGATGCTGTGAGCTGACCCCACGGGGACTGGGCCTGGGTGAGGCCTGACTGTTGGGCTGAAGGACAGGAAGACAGGGGAAGAAACAGGCCGGGCTCCCGGCACCTCCCCGGGGAGGGGCCCACGGGGCCTGGGCCATTTGCAGCTCCCCCTGTTGGGAACCCTCTGCCGGCCCAAGGGTCACCCCCTGCCCCGGCCAGATGGGCCCCAGAGAGGCGGGGGGTGGTCACGGAGGCCCGTCAGTGGGCCGTGGAGTTGGACCACCCCTCAGCGCCCACTGCTGCTCTGGGACCCCCAGCAAAGGGCCTGCAGAAGAGGGACAGACATTGGACCCGTCAGAGACTGTGACCGGGCGGGCTTCGCGGGACAGCGGCCGTGAGGGGCGTGAGTGGCACCTCTGCTTCGTGCGGGACAAGCACGCAGGGACAGTGCTCCTCCCTGCGGAGTGCCCTGGCTGGGGCCTCGGTGTGGACGGGACAGCTGCGGTCACGTGCCCTGGGACAGCACCGCCAGCAGAAGGGCCCAGAGACCAGCTCGGGGTGCTGCACTCCCTTCCCTGGCGGGAACTCGGCAGCTGGGAGGACGGTGCGCCCCCCCGGCCACCCAAAGAGGGTGTGCGGTGGGGATGGGTCTCTGTTTAGAGACACAGCCTCCTGGAGTGGCAGGCCCCCCGGGGTTGGGTCAGACTTGGGGTGGGAGGTGGGAAGGACCATCTGGGGTTAGGTCCCAGCAAGGGGCGGGGTGCCTGTGCACAGGGGCCGGATTACCTGCCCCACTCGAGGTCCATTAAAATGACAGTAAAGACATTAGGAAAACCAAAAGTGCTTGAAGGCAGAGAGGAGGGAAGAGGGGCCTTGCAGGCTGGGAAAGCAGAGCCCACGGCTGAGGGCTGGCCGAGCCTGGCTGCAGAGCCGGGGAGGCTCCAGGCTGGAAACAGGGCCTTGGGGAGGTCTGCGTGGGTGGGGACTGAGACCCTAGGTGGGGAAGGGAGGATTCCTTCCCTACAGACAGACAGACTGGTCTTCCAGGCCCCTGTTACCCACAGTGACGTCCAGGAGGACGTTTCCCAGGACTGAAGGACATGAGCACGCCTAGGGAGTCCTGCCCCATCCGTCTGTCCTGCCGACTCCTGGATGCTGTCAGGGGAAGGTCCCCCAGGAGGAGAAGAGCAGTGTCCTACCTACAGTCGGGCGTCAGGTGGTTCAGAGCTCTCAGCACCAACGTCAGCAGCTGGAAGGACCGTCACCATCACATACCTGGGGACGGCCTCTCACCTGCAGCCCGTGCACAGCCAGCCTTCCAGCCGAGGCTTAGTGCCCAGCGAAGACATTTCCAGACAAACAAAGACCGGTCAAATGCCCCTCCCTTGAGTTCTTCTCACGAAACTCGTGGAGAATGTGTTCCTCTAGCACCAGGAGGAAAACTGAGAAACATGAAGGCTTACAAATCAGGAAATGCCGGATGCACCAGGAGAGAAGATGGGGAGGGAGTCCTAGTGCAGCAGCTGTGCCGCCGGGCTAGAGAGCAGCCATCCGGATTGAGGCGGGCGGGCGGAGGCCCGAGAAGGGGTGTCTCTGGGAGCAAGGGCAGACTTCCAGGCTTGTCTGAACATCCTGGGGAGGTGTTAGGGTGCTGTCAGAGTCCTGTTAACGATGGCCTTGCAGGAAATCCAGCAGGGAAGAGGTCGCGTTATTTTTTCTTTAATCTTTCCCCCCGTTCTTTAGATAGGATAATTTCTGTTGCTCTGTCTTCAGACTCACTGACTCTGTAATCTGCCGTCTCCAGTCTGCGGCCAAGCCCAATCAGTGGGTTTTGCATTTCAGTTATTATACTTTTTATTGGAGAACTGCCATTTAGTTCTCTTATGTAGTTTCATGTAATTTCCATTTGTACCTCTCTGTTTACTCGTTTAAGACCATATTTCCCTTTAACTTTTTGAACATGTTTTTCACTCATTCTTTGCACAGTTACAATAGTTGTGTTAAAGTCTTTGCTAAATTCAACCTGTGAGCTGCCTTGGAGTTGCTTTCCATCATGTGCTGTCCTGTATTTCTCTCCCCTTGAGTGTGGGTCATATTTTCCTCTTATTTGCAGGTCTTGTGACTTTTATATTATGTACTGAACATTATAAATGTTACACTGTAGAGACTGGATTGTTAACTTCCGCTGAAGAATGTTGACCTTTGTTCTAGCGAACAGTTCATTTCTAGCTGATTACCTTGAACTGGGGGGCACGGCTTGACATTTTGTTAGGGTGGATCTTTATCTTGGTGGGACTCAACATGCAGAGTGTTCCGTGGATTTTTTTATTTCTTTTTTTTACTGGCTGCATTGGGTCTTTGTTGCTGCGCGGGAGCTTTCTCTAGTGGCGGCGAGCGGGGGCTACCCTTCCTTGCAGTGCGCGGGCTTCTCATCGCGGTGGCTTCTCTTGTTGCGGAGCACGGGCTTTAGGCGCGCAGGTTTCAGTAGTTATGGCACGTGGGCTCAGTAGTTGTGGCGTGCAGGCTCAGTAGTTGTGGCACACGAGCTTAGTTGGCTCCGTGGCATGTGGGATCTTCCCGGAGCAGGGCTCGAACCCGTGCTCCCTGCATTGGCAGGCAGATTCTTAACCACTGTGCCACCAGGGAAGCCCTGTTCCACGGATTTTATTGGGGCTTGGTTTTAGATTTTGGCAGAGTTGGTCTGGGGCAGGGCTAACTCGCCACCGTCGCTGGGCTGGAGCCCAGAGTGTGCAGCATTGCTTGACTGTTAGTGCCCCTGTCGAGCTCTCGGCCTGGGGACAGCTGCCTCTGGGAGCCCTGGGGATCCTGCATTGCTCACCTGCACTTCTGGCCCTGAATGACCCCTCCAGCTGGTGCCCTGGCTCGCAGATGCGCGGCCTCCTCCTCCACCGGAGGGATGCTCTGCTCACCAGGTTCCGGGTCATGATCTTAGCTGGGAGGTCACCCCCAGCTGGGAGCCGGCCCATCCCTGGGCCCCCCAGCCTGGGCATCACCCGTCGTGCACAGCCTATTGTCCAGAAGTCGGCCGCCTAAAACGTGTCTGGTGGACGTTGTCTGCAGTGGGAGGGCCGGCCCGACACCAGTTAGTCTGCATGGCCAGAGCACAAGTTTGGAGCAAACTGAACAAGGCAGGAAAGTATCCGGAGTTCACCCAGCTCAGTCCTGCTCTGCTCCTGTCTCCTGCAGATAGCGTGTCAGCAGAAGACGCTCGGAGAGCTGTTTCAGGGGCTGTCGGGGTTTGGGGGGCTGGGGCATGACAGTGAATTCTCACCTTGAGCTTGGTCAGTCAGGTGTAAGACTGGACACTCAGGAAACAACCGTATCAGCGTGTTAGTGAGAAATGCGAATGTAAATGTCCGAAAGCATAGCTAAGAGCGTGTGGGAGTCGGGGAGGAGGAAGCCCCAAGGGCTCGCCCTCCAGGCCTGTGTCAGGACTCGGGTTTACACAGGAGGTGCCGTGTGTGTCACCGTGACATAAATCACACCGCAAATGAGGAAAAACTAGACCATCTCCGTAAATGTGGAAAAGTGTCTTGTATAAAATACACGTTGGCAGGACCCTGTTGGCCGCCTGGGAATGGTACCACTTTGTGGCCAGCCTGGATGATTTGGAGCTGGGTGTGCCCGTGTGGGCTGGCTCAGGGGTCCTCATGGTGGGTCCACCCCTGAGGTTAGTGCTGAGTGTCCTGGGTCCAGCCGGGGAAGCCGAGGCCACCTGAGCCCCCACCCCCACCCCAAGCACAGAAGTGGGCCCTGCGTGGCTGCCTGTCAGGGTCCGTTCCCTTCTGTGTGGAACCTGCAGTCTAACTGTCCCTCTCCACTGGTCCCTTGAGCAGCTCCCTGCCTTCCCCTGAGGATGGACGCCGGAGACCCTGCCGGAGATGCCGCCGGAGAGCCTGCTGCTGGTGACACTGCCGGTGACCCAGCTGGTGGTGAGTGTGTCCCCATGGGTGAGTCTGCACCCCGCACGGCCCAGGTCCAGCCTGGCTGCACTTGTCAGGGCTGGGCATGGGGTGGGTGTGGGGGGGCTCTGTGTACAGGTGCATGCGTGTGCACCGGGCGGGGACCCCAGGTGGGAGGTGTCCAGGCGATGTGGCTTTCTGGGGGCCTGGGACGTGTGGAGCGGCCTCAGTTGTGGATGGGAGCAGGCAGGTGGCTGCTACCACGGCCTTCCTGTCCTGAGGGCCGCGGGCGGGCACCTCCCTTTGCCCTGGGAAATGTGGCCTCGTGGTCCTGCAGTGGACCGCCTCCTGGCCACTTGCTTCATGTCTGGCACCGAGGGTTGGCCATGACTGGACGGACACTTCAGGGAGCCCACACTGAAGTGTGGGTGAAGCTGGGTGCAGGGGGCTGGTGGGAACGGCGGGGTTCTCTCTGGAGCCTGGCTCTGCGCCCCACACCAAGTGCGGACACAAGGCATCTTATCAGTCCTGCCAAGAAGGAGAGAGGACAGGGGCGCTGGGAGGTGTCTGAAGAGTGAGGGCCCCAGACTGGCGCTTCCAGCTTGGGAGCCCCGGGATCCCACATGGTCCCTGGCCCCAAGAGAGCGGAGGCTCTGCCTTCCGTTTCTCCTCCGGGAGCCCCGAACTCCTCGCGGTGGTGTCTGTGGGCTCCGGGAGGCTTTCTTTCTGAGTGTCTCCTGCGTTTGGTGAGTGTTGTGGGCAGGGCAGACGCGGGGCCACGTGAAGCCTGATCTCACCCCACCAAGGACAGGTGGTGACGTGGAAGAGGAGACCAAGGCTGGAGAAGGAGGGGCTCCTCCCAGGCCGGGATCGGGTGTCCGGTTGGAGAGTGGGGCGCCCCTCCCTGATGGCCCCTGGCATCCTGGGGGGCCGTCCCTGTGCCGGGCTGGGGTCCTCTGCTCACCCACCCCAGGGTCCTGAGAGGCTTGTGGAGTCGGCCCCCCGTCTCCTGTGGGGTCCTCCGAAGGTGCACACAGCCTGCTCCAAGCAGAGTCTCCGGGGGGATGTCCAGGCACCCTCAGCCGCCCACAATGGGCTTGTTTTCTGCTCAAGATTCCCCAGACCTTCAGACCGTGCTTTTCCCCACCTGTCCCCAGTGTGCAGAGTCTTCAGGACCTGACACCACCCTGTTGGGACTGGGGATCAGACACAGCCCCTGGCCTGCTGTGAGGGACCGCAGGCCAGGGAAGCCCTCTTCAGTGGTCATCTCTCCACCAGGATCTGGGTACCTCCCCCAGGATGCTTCTGGCGCCTCTGCTGGTTTTGCCAAGAGCAGGACCCTCCTCACCTGTGGCCCCCGGACTCTGACACCCGAGGCCCCAGGGCCTCGGCTTGTCCTGGACCATCTGGATGCCACCCTCCCCCGCCTGTCCTGATGCTGGGGGCAAGAGGGGAAGGAACAGGCCGGGGAAGACCTGTGGCCCTTCCCTCCCGTCCTCCCCTCTCCTGGGAACAAGAAAACATTCCCCAACTGAGAAGTCAACTGGGCTCAAAAATTGGTTTTCTCCTGAAATCATGGCCTTTGGATGAGCAAGCATAGCTGAATCAGAAAAGCTGCGGGCTGAAGTCCAGCAGGTCCCAGGATCTCGGGCAGCAGTGGATCCCCCTTCCTTGGGAAATTCGGAAGTCAGGCAGACAGAGCTGAATCACTGCTCAGCATGGAGGGAGGGGCAGGCGCGACCCTCCAGGAAGCCCCATCCCCGCCCCGCCACCCCTCACAGGCTCGTGCAGTACCCGGAACCTCCAGGCCTGGCCCTCCCTGTGTCAGGGCTGGGGTGGGGGGCCCCCCAGCCCCTGGGGCTGTGGAACCATCCTTGGGCTGTGGCCTGAGGGAGGCTGTGAAAACAGGCAACACAGCACCCACCTTCCTGGCTGTGTGACCTTTCTGTTTCCTTACCTGAGAAAAATAGTTGTTGCCCTGTACTTAGCTCCATCTGTGAATGAAAGACTGCCTGCGTGTGGGCTGTGGAGGCGTCAGCTGTGATGCTCTTTAGTCTTTGACCCGGTGGAATTTATTTTGCTGGGAGAGGTGAGGAATGGGTCCAGTCCGTCCTGGAGGACCACTGGGACACCCAGCAACACTGAGCTCCCCATGGGTGGAGTCTCCCCGGCTTTCTGCTCTGTTCACCTGCTGCATCACGCTATCTGGCGGCGGTGGTTTTATGACCTGCTGCATCCGGCAGGACTAAACCTCTCGTTGCTTCTCTCTCGTTTCTTGTTTATTTTCCATGTAGACGTCAGGATAGCTTGCTTGCTTCTACAGAAATCCGTTGCTGTTTTTACTGGATTTCATGACATTTATGGTTGACCAAAGAGGCATCTGACGCCATCTCATCCCAGTGTCAGGCAGGACTGGGGGCTCACAACGCCTTCCCACAAGGTGGGGTCTGCTTCTGCCCTTGAGTGGTGCTTCCCGAGGCCTTGCCCTGGGAGCTGGGCTCGGGTGTGTGCCTGAGGCCCTGGGGAGGAGCCCGTCTAAATTCCTGACCCACAGAATCTGGGATCCTGAGAGATGAACCACTTGTTTGGGGCCCGTTGCCTTTCTGTCTATTCTTCTGTCTTCAGCAGTGCTTTTTTTTTTTTTTTAATTTATTTGTGTATCTTTGGCTGCGCTGGGTCTTCATTGCTGCGTGCGGGCTTTCTCTAGTTGCAGCGAGCGGGGGTTACTCTTCTCTGTGGTGCACGGGCTTCTCATTGTGGTGGCTTCTCTTGTTGCGGAGCATGGGCTCCAGGCGCACAGGCTTCGGTAGGAGCAGCACGCGGGCTCCGTAGTTGTGGCTCGCGGGCTCTAGAGCGCAGGCTCAGTCGTTGTGGCGCCCGGGCTTAGGTGCTCCGCGGCATGTGGGATCTTCCCGGACCAGGGCTCGAACCCGTGTCCCCTGCATTGGGATTGGATTCTTAACCCCTGCGCCACCGGGGAGGCCCCGAAGTTTAATTCTTGAGCTTGAGTTTCAGTGTCCTCTGGACACACTGCTGCCCGCCCGCCCTCACCCACGTGCTCCTGGGGTGGTGTCAGGGGGCAGGTACCAGGCCAGAGGCCACCTGCCCTGCCGCCCCTGACCTGCCCTCTGGCCACCCCTGGCCAGCAGGTCCAGGATATCAGGGTGGCCCAGTCCCGGGCCCAGGGTGGGGAGGTGGCAGCGGTGGCCAGGCTGCAGCCACGGCTGATGTCCACCCTGTGTACAGAAGGCCCCCGTGCCCGCCCTCCTAGCTCAGCCCGGCCTCCTGTGGTGCATCCCTGTGTCGAGGGAGCGGGACTGGCCCACTCTCGGCTGGCAGGGTGGCCCCGGGCCGGGCACCCCGTGCTCGATGAGTCCTCCTTGTGCCGGCCTTTGGTGCCTGCTGCACTCAGGCCCGGGCCCACATTCACACCGGCCCCGGGGCCCCTCCAGCTCCAACTTGGGCTTCCCGGGTGTCTGCCCATGGCCACGGAAGCTGGTGACCTTGTCTGCGTGTGCAAGTCTGGCCTTGGCACGTCCAGCAGTCACTATAGAGTGTCCCTCAAGGCCTGGGCCACGGCCTTGAACAGGGCCAACATGGTCACCGCCGGGAGCTGGCAGCATCGGGAGGGGGCAGACAGCAAACCCGCATCCCACGTGCAGTGTCAGGTGAGGGGCCAGGCCGGCGGGTCAGCGGCGCTTGGGCAGCGGCTTGAAGGCCGAGGGTGTGAGTGACCGAGGATGCAGCCCGGCCTGTGGCTTGGACCCAAAAGGGCACTGGGCCTGGGGGAGCCGTGAACAGAGAGCAGCCTGGCCCAGCCTGACCCTGTCAGACATTCCTTGCACTGGGCGTGGTCTGTAGGGCCCAGTGGGGAAGAGGGAGACCTCTGGCTGGCGCCTGCTAGGCCCTTTCTTTTGGTAGGAATTCTTGACTTAACCGTGTCCCGAGGTCATCGAGGTATTGTGCAGGTGCCCTGCGGAGGCTCTGTTGATCTGTCTTCACAGTGAGACCTACAGCCCCTGGTGGGTTTTCTGTAGGTGTGAGATGGGGGTGACATCCCAGTGTTTTCAATAAGGTTATGCCGTTTCCCACACTGGCCGCACACCCTGGCCTATGCAGGCCCAGTTCCGGCTCCAAGTCCCCCCTCCCTGGGCCACACGCTCAGCCTTAACCCCTGTGGCTCTGGCCTGGGTGGGGCGGTCCTCTGGTTTCCCTGTGGTTGTTAAGATAGTCCCCCCGCACCCACTCACACTGCTACTGTTTGGGTTAGAGTGTGGGGTCTGCTGATTAATTTGGGGAGAATTGACAACTTTGCATATTACTGATTATACGGTATAGCCCGTCCTGAATCAGGCCTTTTAATTTTGTTCTCAGTGACGTTTTTTTTTAAATTTATTTATTTTTGGCTGTGTTGGGTCTTCGTCGCTGCACGCGGGCCTTCTCTAGTTGCGGCGAGTGGGGGCTCCTCTTCGTTGCGGTGTGCGGGCTTCTCATCGCGGTGGCTTCTCTTGTTGCGGAGCACGGGCTCTAGGCACGCGGGCTTCAGTAGTTGTGGCTTGCGGGCTCAGTACTTGTGGCTTGTGGTCTCAGTAGTTGTGGCATACGAGCTCAGCAGTTGTGGCTCACAGGCTCAGTAGTTTAGGCGCACGGGCTTAGTTGCTCCGCAGCATGTGGGATCTTCCCAGACCAGGGCTCGAACCCATGTCCCCTGCACTGGCAGGCGGGTTCTTAACCACTGTGCCACCAGGGAAGCCCCTCTCAGTGACATTTTATATTTTTTGCATGAACTTCTTTTGTTACATTTATCCTAAGAAATTTGAAATTTCTTATGTTACTGTACCTGATATTTTTTTAATGTTCATTTCTGTCTGTCGCTAGTATGGAGGGAACAGTGGACTTCTTCTTTTTTTTTTTTCCGGCCGCACCAAAGTGGCTTGAGGGATCCTAGTTCCCCAACCAGGGATTGAACCCGGGCCCCCTGCAATGGAAGTGCAGAGCCCTAACCACTGGACCACCAGGGAAGCCCCAACAATGGATTTCTTAATACTGTCCTTGTGTTCACCATCCATGCTGAAATAAGTCCATTGAGTAATTCTAATACTTGTCTTTAGATTCTTCATTGCTTTCTAAAAAATGAATCATTTGTTCAGTGCATAACGACGTTTTGGGGTATTGTTTTTATTTTTAAAGACTTTATTTTTTAGAGCAGTTTTCGGTTCACAGCAAAATGGAGAAGAACGTGGAGATTTCCCATCTACCCCTGCCCCTTCCACATGCACCACCTCCCCCGTTATCACCATCCCTACCAGATGGGACACTTGTGACAAGTGAGGGACCTGCCTGGACACGCCATCATCACCCAAAGTCCGTAGTCTACCTTGGGGCTCACTCTTGGCGTTGTACGTTCTGTGGGTTTGGACGATGCAGAGTGACATGTTACCTACTACTGAAGGTTCACAGAGTAGTTTCACTGCCCTGAACCCCCCATGCTCTCCTGTTCATCCTCCCTCCCCCAAGCCCCCGGCAACTCCTCATCTTCATACTGACCCCATAGTTCTGCCTTTTCCAGAGCGTCATAGAGTTGGAATCATACTACGAACGTAGTCTGCAGCCTTTTCCGATTGGCTTCTCTCACTTAGTAATCGGCATTTAAGTTTCCTCCCTGTCTTTTCATGGCTTGATGGCTCATGTCTTTTTAGTGCTGAATAATATTCCATTGTCTGGAGGGACCAGAGTTTATTGGTCAGAGTGCTGATGCTTTTATTTTTTCCTTTCTAAGTTCTGTGGCCTTAATTTTTCCTTCTTGCCTCTCTGCACTGGCGTCGAATGCACAGTGGGCATCCTCCTGGTGTTTGCGTCTTAGGGGAAAGCTTTCAGCATTGAGTTCTGTGTTCGCTGAGGGTTTTTTATAGGTGCCTTTTGTCTGGCTAAGGAAGTCCCTTCTCTTCTAGTTTGCTGAGTTATTTCTTAAATTATAACTAGAACTCTCCCTTAAGAGATGCTTGTTCTGCATCTATTGAGAGCATCATGTGACTTCCGTCCTTTATTTCACTAGCGAACCAGGCTGATGGACCTTCAGTTGTCCAGCCAGCCTTGCTTTCTGGGACGGACCCTCCTGTGGTGTACACGGGCGTCTCTCCCGGGTCCCTGAGCCCGTGTGCTCGGGGGCTGTCCCCCAGGGTGTGGCTCAGGTCCCCAGCCTTTCCCTCCGTCCCGCCTCCTGCATGGAGCCAGCAGGTTGCCGTCGTCCCCCTGATTCTTGGGTAGGTTCACAGGTGAAGCCACCTGGGCTCCTGATCCCCCAGATTTGGCCGGGAGAGTCTGTTAGTGGCCTCCCCTGCCCCAGTGTGTGCACTGATGATCAGGTCCTGACTCTGACGCCTGACCCCGACCCACACCAAGTGAGGGCATGGCTGGGGTCCTGACCCCTGACCCTGACCCCCACCATGTGCGAGGTGTGGCCGAGGTCCTGGCTAAGTGCCAGGGGCTTCTCCCACTCCCTGGGCTGGGGTCGGGGACACGCTGGGAGCCCAGACCCCCCTTGGCTGCTTTCCTTCCGGTCCTCCCTGGGCTCTGGGCCTTGGCGCCTGCCGGTTCTGAACAAAAGGACCAGAAGGCTAAGACTCCGCGCTCCCAATGCAGGGGGCCCGGGTTCGATCCCTGGTCAGGGAGCTAGATCCCGCATGCATGCCGCAACTAAGACCCGGCGCAGCCAGGTAAATAAATACATACATACAGTGCGGTCATTCAGCTTAAAAAAAAAAAGAACCGGAAGGTTTGTCTGTAATTTCTCAGCGGGGCTGGAAAGGTTACAGCGCCTGGGCCTTTGAAGCAGAACTCGCAAGGCAAGGAGGGGCTGGGCCTCAAGGCTCGGGCTGCCTTAGGCCGGGGAGGTGCTGCTGAGGCTGGCAGGGCTGCGGTGAGGCGCTGGGGAGGAGGGAGCCCCGCCTGGAGTGCAGGGAGCCTGAGGCCCAGGGGCGGGCCCGCAGCCAGGGGGCGCTGGTGGCCATGGGCACCTTGGAGCTGGGTCCCTGGTCCCCTGGCCTCGGAAACAGCTTTCTTTCGCAAGCCAAGAGCTGGCAGCAGCGACCTTTCCAGGCCAGCGAGCTCTCCTTGGCACTGGCCTTGGATCTCGCCTGAGGGCGCCGACCCTTTTCCAGCAGGAGGGTGACCCCGACCTCCCCTGTCCCGGCCAGCACCGGGCTGAGTGGCACCTGTGTCATGACTCCACGCCCCGTTCTGCAGCAGGGACAGCGGCTTCAGGGAGCAGTGGCCATGGGGGTGGGGAAGCTTTGGGGAGTGGCCAGCCTGCATGGGGCTCACCCGGGGCCGGGACAGGGCAGAGGGGAGACGGGGGAGACAGAGGCTGGAACCACCTCGGGGCCTCGGCAGGGGCCAGAGGCCAGACATGGTGGGTGGTGGATGGGTTTGTGGGCGGCGTACCCCGCTGGGCGGGCCTTGCCCGTGGGGGGCCAGGTCAGTACTGCTGACTTAGCCCCGGCGGCCGACGCCCCTTCCCCACTCACACGGCCACTCTGAACCCACCGCGGCTTAAATCTGAGGCCAGGCTCCCTGAGCTGTCAGGGGAAGCCCACCCCGGTGGGCACTGCGGGAAGCAGCCCTGCTGGGTGGCGGGGCCACGGTCCTGGGGAAGGGGCAGAGAGGGCACAAGGGGCCGTGAGCGCTGGGCAGCGTCTGCGGGAGCCCCCAGGCCTCGGCCC
The DNA here is from genome assembly GCF_003676395.1 of Aethalodelphis obliquidens. Taxonomy (NCBI): domain Eukaryota; kingdom Metazoa; phylum Chordata; class Mammalia; order Artiodactyla; family Delphinidae; genus Aethalodelphis; species Aethalodelphis obliquidens. Next base: position 491,955 of record NW_020837951.1, read on the forward strand.
CCGCCTGCCCCTCAGCCCCTCCTCGGCCCTTGTCTTGTCCCCTCAGGCCGGGACCCGCTGCTGTTCCTGCAGACCCTGCAAACGCTGTGGTCCACTCGGGAGCTGGGACAGGTGAGCCCTTGGGGTGTGGGCACCTGGCCGCCAGCCTCGGCAGGCTGCCGTGTCGGAATGTTCTGGGGGGTGCATGGGATTGGAGCCGTGGGACGAGGCCTGCTGGACGCTCAGAGCAGGCAGGGAGGGCCTGTGCCCACCACCAGCTCTCCCAGAGGGGCAGCAGGACAGCCCGCCTGGACAGCGGGGAGGATGCGTGTGGTCCGGCGGGAGGAGCTCTGGCGGGGAGGCTGCCAGGGTCTTCCACGGCCACTTGGGGGTCCTGCAGTGGCAGCTGCCACTGCCCAGACCGTGTCCCGCCGTGACCTGTGCCAGGGGGACAGCTCTGCCTCGCGGCCCCCGGGTGTGGTGCAGTTACTGGCCCTCGGCCGCTCCTTCCCTGCACTTTGCTCCCTTGAGGCATCGAAAGGGCGAGGGAGGCTGCCCTGGCTCCTGGGGAGGACGGGCCCACGCGTGGCTGGAGGGAGAGGGCCACATCCTCTCGTGCCAGCCTGGCCTTCAGCTGCCCTCCGAGGGTGGGCAGGGCACCCAGACCTGGGGCAGGCTGGTCGGGCAGGCGTCCGGAGCAGGTAAACTCCAGGCTTCCACAGTGCTGCGTGGTGGAGGAGGGCCGGCAGCCGGCCTCCTCTCTGGACAGGCCTGGGCTCCCCGCCTGGCTGAGCTGCGGGGCCTTGGGCAGATAGCGGCCCATCCACTGCCTGCGCTCAGGCCTGAGAGCAGCCGTCTCTAGCCATCAGCTGGAGAATCCAGAGTTTTTGCAAAAGCCAAACGTTTTTTGATTTTCCAGTTTCGTGCCGTGTGGCTTGAGGGTGAGACTCAGGCAACAGGGCTGTGGTGCTGTTCAGCCTTCCAGTTGGGAGCGGGCTCGTTGCGAGGTGGTATCCTCTGCCCTGGTGTCACGGTGAGCCGGCTTGTGAGCTCGGCTCGACCCTCCATCCCTGTTCACTGAAGGCAGGAGCCAGAGGCCCGCAGAGCCTGAGGACGAGCCGGGCGCTGCCCCGGGGGCGGCGGGGCACGGGTGGGGGGCCTGCAAATGAAGCCTGGGGGCGGTCTCCCTAATGGTTGTTCCTGGGCAGAGTGTCTGTCTCTGGATTTATTTCTCTGGGAAGCGTCCGCTTCCTCCACGTCACCACGGTTTCGGCCGGAGGTCCCTCCCGGTTCCTGACCCCCGCGTCTCCCGGCAGCGCTGCCCCTCCCCCGGCCTTGTGCCTCTTTCCCGGGGCTGATCTCAGCCTTCAGGTAGCCGGACGCCCAAGGCATCGGTTTCCAGGAGTCTTGGTTTCCGATGCTGCATTTAACGCCGCACCTGCCCCCCGAGTTCTGTTCGTCACCGCTTTGATGTGTAGGGGTCCATCGTCCTTCCTGTTTTCTGATTTTCGCCGTGTCTCCTTCAACATTTCCAGAGAAACACAGGGCTGCGTCTTGATGTCGCTTAGCCGTTTGTTTCTGGCTGTGAGGGAGCCCGGTCCATCTGTTTTGGTTTTCGCACAGGACAGGCTTGTTTTGTGGTTAGTTATATAAACACTCCGAGTTCCCTACTTGGCGAAAGCTCCCGCCTGGAGGGGACACACGTTTGCTCACCAGGGCTTGTCCTGGGTTCCTGTGAGCAGCCGGCACCACGCTGTGCAGTCCAAGCTCAGACGTGTGTGATAACCAAGGGGCCAGCAGCTGGAGATGCGGTGGTTCGAGCCCTGAGGACGAGGGTGCAGATGAGCCAGAGTGTCCTGGGGGCCAAGGGAGCAGCAGAGGGACCCAGGGGGCGGCCGCATGAGAGCAGCTGGAGCCCAGCAGAGCACGTGGAGTTTTCAGGGAACGGACAGGACAGGGAATCTGGAGACGAAGGGGAGGCCAGAGGGCAGGAGGGAAGGAGAGAGGAGGTCAGCCAGGGTCTCAGAGCCAGGGGTCCGGAGGATCGTCGACATGGACGCTGAGCCCACCACGCCAAGGGCAGGGGTAGCACGGGAGGGCGACACGGGGCCAGACGTAAACCCCTGGGGCCCAAACCTGGTGCGTGAGTTCCACCCCAGGGCTGCAGCTACCGCTCAGGGCCACTTGCGTCTTATTCTTTACTTAGTTTTGATTTTTTTTTCTTTTATAATTCTAGACATATTTATATTCTATTTTCATCCCCAAACCGATACCTTACTGTTCTTTACTCTTAGAGCTTTGATCACCCTGCTTGCGGTCACCATCATGGTGAATTGTTCCTTGTGTGTCCTGTTGTTTTTCATTGTGAGCTCACCTTAGTGCAGCTTTTTCCCTCTGGTGGCTGAGGGCCAGGTCCCCAGGGCCGTCCCCAGGACCAACCTCCTGAGCACACATGGAAATAAATCCAAATCCAAAGGCCAGAGCTGGGTCCTTCTAGACCTTTCCTTTTCCCAAGCAAGGGGTGTGGTGCTGATGGAGACCCCGCCCCCTCCTCGGGCAATGCTGGACGGTGGCCCCCAGGCTCTGTGGGAACCGCAGCCCCCTGCTGGTGCCCTTCAGACCCCTGAGAGGTGTGTGTGGCCTTGCCTATCCATCCTGGAGGGTGACAGCTGTCCTCAGGGTCTGTTTGAGGCCATCTCAGGTGAGTTCCAACAGCCAGAGCGAGGGCAGCCCCTTCCAGAGAGCCCTTGGGTGCGAGGGCTTCGGCCCCCTGAGCTCACACTTGACACCTGCAGGTCCACCCTGGGCCGGACCCCAGCAGGTCCTCGGTCAAGGGAGCCGCAGTGACCTGAACCACTGGAGCGGGCAGGGCGTGGCGGGCTGGCCGTGCACAGGGCCCTGCTGGTCACGCAGAGGACGCCCGGCTGCTCTAGAGACGGTGGTGAGATGCATGTTGTCCCCCTGGACGTGGGTGTTGGGGACACACCTGTTCTTGTCTCTGTCTTGCAGCTCTTACGTGTCCCCCAGAGCTTCCCAGCACAGGAGGTAGAAAAGTAAACAAAAGGCATTTTTCAGTTGGGGTTTTTTCCTTTTTTCCGTCTCCTGTTGCTTGCTGGGCCCTGCTGACCTGTCACCGTCTCTGAAGGGCCAGCGCCATGTCCCGTGCGTGCCACGCGGGTGGTCAGGGCACAGAGGAGCTCCGCCCAGGGTCTGGCCTGGGGAGCAAGCCCCAGCCTTTGCAGGACCATTGGCCTGGACGGTCCCTGAGCCCGGCCTGGGTGCAGCGGACCAGGAAGGTGTGGGCGGCTCCGTGCGGGTGGGGGAGGCCGGCAGGAGGACTCAACACAGCGAGGCCTTGTGTCTCCACAGCTCCGGGAGGAAGCCCAGAGGGGATTCGCCGCCCTGGAGGACCCGCTCGCCGCCCTCCTGGACATGCTGGACAGCAGCCGGGGCTGGCGGGGGAAGGGCCCCTCCCTGGAGGCCTGGGTCACCCGTGAGCTGAAGCGCTGCTTGCAGGCACAGCTGTGCCCGGGGCTGGCCCGGGTGAGCCCTGCCCGCGGCCCACAGCCTGCCCCTTCCCAGCCCGTCCCGGCCTCGGCACGGGCTTCCCACGCGCACCTGGCCGGGCCCCTGCGGCCTGTGGAGGTCGCCCACGGTGGTCGGGGGCTCTCGGCCTCCCGAGAGCCACACGCCGGGCCGACCTCGGCTCCCTTGCCTGTGCCCCTGCCAGCCAGCCCCTGCTCACCCACAGCGTCCACCCACTGGCTCTGGGCTGCCAGGTGCTGGCCGCACTGGGCCTGCCCAAGCACCAACCCCCCACCCGCATCAGGCCCCGCGACTCCGGTTGCCGCCTCCACTGAAGCTGGGTCTGGGGCCTCCAGGGCAGCCCAGGGCTGAAGCAGCTGCAGGCCCGTGCGGTCAAGCTCCTCGCCGAGAGCCCCCCCGGCCTCATAGAGCCACTGGTCAGCATCTTCCAGCTGCAGGACGCAGACCGGAGCCCCCTGCTGGCTCAAGTCCACCGGCTGCACCAGGAGGGCAAGTTCAAAGAAGTGAGTGAGACCCTCCCTGTGGCTCTGGGCCTCTCGTCCACGGGCTGGACCTCCACGTGGGTCAGCGGGGTGGGCAGGAGCCAGGCTGGGGCTCGAGGCGCCGAGCCCAGAAGTGTCCCCTCTGCCCTCCAGCGTGGGGGGCCTTGCAGGGGGCCTCATGTCTGGTGTGCAGGCTTTTGGGGACCAGCTGCTCTGGGGACCATGTCAGGTTTGTGCCTGGTGTGGCGGCCCTGGGAGCCCCTCGCGCTGACCGACTGAGAAAGAGGCTGGGTACAGCCCCCCACACCCTGCCTGGTCTGCACCACGCTCAGGGCCCTTCCTCCCCAGGTGCCCGCCGGCCTCTCCCCCTTGGTCAGCAGCGTGGGGACGCCCAGCTCTGGCCCAGAAGCCCGCGTGGCTGCGGCCCAGCTCCCTTTGTTAACTCCCAGAATTGCTCTCCGGGGGGCTGAGAAGTGCGGGTGTGGGAGAAGCTAGCCGCAGTCTCTGTGCCCCGGGCCCAGATCAGACCCGGGGCCCGCTTCTGTCTTCTCCTGCCCCTGCCCAGACTCACCCAAAGGTCACTTGGTCCTGTGCTGGCCTGGGGGCAGGGGAGCCGAGGCCCCTTGGGGCCCAGCTGCTGCTCCATGAGGACAGACCCTCCCTGCGTGGGGGGCCCTGAAGCCACGACCACGCCAGGCCGGGGGACTGGCCACTGTGCTCTAGTCCTGGTCGGTAACAGAGCACGTGGCCGGGCATCTGTAGGCTGCGCTCGGCCTCCCGGACCTGTCGTGCGGCCCTGCCCCAGAGCCGGGGGCCACGCTCTGGGTGGTGCCCACCCCTGCCTGTTTGCTGGGTCCCTCGGACTGGGTCGGGCCAGTGGTGGTGACCCTGTGAGGGTCTGCGTCCTGAGGGCCCTGCTGGCTCCAACCCCAGGGACCGGCCCCGGCACACCTGTGGTTTTCAGAAGATCGGTTGTGGGGCATCGTGCCGGCTTGGGGCGCAGATTCTCAGCCACGTCAGTCAGGAGTCCCCAGCGTGTGCGACGCATGTGGGTTGGGGGCCGCCCGAGGGGGAGGGCGTTTTGCTCCCTTGTCGTGGGCAGGGCTGGGCCAGGAGCGCAAACGTGGGGCTTAGTGGCTGCAGGTCTCTGGGTGGGAACTGGGGGCTTTTGGAAGCTCGGTGGGTTTGCTGAGTGTCCTTCGTGAGCAGCAGCGGTCCTCGTTGAAGCCCGGAAGGTTCTGAGATGCAGCGGGAGCTCTGGGGTCCTGGCCCAGTGTTCACCGCGGATGACCCGTCTGCGGCTGAGGTCGGGAGCGGCAGGGCCCACGGGTGAGCAGCAAGGGGGCGCTGTCAGCGAAGCTCTGAGCTGTGCTGCAGGCGCAGGGGGCCCTGGGCTCTGCGCACCCCGAGATGCGAGACACGCGATGCCCTTGCAGGGCAGGGGAGGTGGGGCAGCCCCGGGCGCCCGGCTCAAAGGTGCCCTCTCCCTGGGTGGTGAGTCCAGCACCCAGGGCCCAGAGGCTCCCTCTGGGCTCACCTCCCCCGCTGCCTCGTGGGGCCCAAAGTTTCTGGCGCCAGGGTGCCAACAGGCGTGGGGTGCGGCCGGCACCCAGGCGGGTCCCAGGCCCACCCCACACGGGGCCCTCTTCCTGGTGAGGAGGCCCGTCGGAACGGAGGTGTGCGGCCCAGGCCCAGGTGGAGGATGTGCTGCGCGGCCACGATGGCGGCGCAGGGACCGGGCGCCCGGCTGCTCGGGGCTCGGCCGGGGCTGAACGGGCGCCGAGGCAGAAGGCGGGCTGGTGTGTCGCGTCTCCTGTTACGCTCAGGCCTTTCAAAGAGCGTCTGGGCGGCCGAATGCGCCTCCCTTGCGCTCTGAGGCAAGACTTGCACACAAAGGGGGCTCTTGTCCCGCACAGGCCCCTCGTGCGAAGAAAGGCCATTGTCCCCGAGCGGGGCGGCCCGGCAGGCAGTGCACGCTCCAGTGCCCACCGCCGCGCCGCCGAGGGGCCGCCTTCAGGCCTGTCCGCTCGGATTAGCGGGGACTCACGACTTAATGCGCTGCGATATTTCATGTCGAGGGCGGCGGCCGGCCCCAGCCGCGTGAATGCCTGCTTTTGTCTGCTGCATTATTTTATTTACATTTTTTAAACAGCTTATCAAGGTAAAAAGATAGCTTTGCTTTAAAAAAAAAAAAAGCCCCTTGGCTCCAGGCCCGCGCTGAGCCGCCGAGGACGGAAGGCCCGTCCCGGGGCCCGGCCGCCGGGTCTGGGCACCTCCCCAGCCCCCCTGTTGGCCGAGCGGGCAGTCGGGCGTCCGTGCAGGGCTCTTCCCGCTGTCACCGCCCCAGCCCCTCTGGTCTTCTTAGTTACTTTCCCCCAAAGCGGCAGCTCTGGGGTCCGTCTGGTCAGAGGTCCCTGCAGCCCCACCCTGACCCGGCTGCAGGGCAGCCCTCTTCTCGGTGGCTGGCTCTCAGCCTCCTGGGCGGAGGTCAGGGAGGCCCGCAAGGTGCCAGGTGGGCCCAGCCCTGGGCAGTATCCATCTGCAGGTCCCGGCCACTGCCCTCCTCCCATTGGGCCTGCTCCCCGGCCTGGGTCTGGAGCCAGTTGCAGGCACCTGGGCCAGCAGGCGATCTTCCTGCATCCGCGGGGCCCCCCACGTGGCCACGTGACCGGTGGTAAGCCGTGGGCAGCCTGGCCTGCTGGCCCCTCAGCAGAAGCTCAGACTGAGAAGTGACCAGAATCCAGTTCTCAGCCAGGCCCAATAGATCCAAGGTGGAGTCCAGGCCGGGGGCTTCCTAGAGGAGGTTCTGCTGCCAGGTAACCGTGGCCGCCCCCGATGGAGTTAGGGCGCCCTCCCGTGGCCGGGTGAGGCCAAACGGTCCCCCTCCTCGTCTTGTGCCCCCCAGCCTCCAGGCTACGGAGCTCCCCAGGGCTGCGGGGGCAGGACAAGGGCACTTCCCAGACTGTCCCTGGGGGTGTCCATGGCCTTGCAGCCCTGGATGCTCTGGCCACACCCCTCAGTGTCCACGCAGGCTGCCTGGCCAAAAGAGGGCAGCCTGGGTGCACAGAGGCTCCAGCCTGGCCTGGATAGAGGCTGGCTGCCCTGGAGGAAGCAGGCAGAGAGAAGGGGACCCAAACCCTCTGACAGTGTCGTCCTGTGGCCAGGGCTGTGCACCCCTCATGGGGAGGGGGACGTGGGGGCGCCTGTTGAGGAGCTGGATCCTCAGACGATGGAGGCCGACAGCCCAGCAGAGTGGTGAGAAGCAAGGGGCTCACCTCGCTGCCCCCTCCCCTCCCCACTCCCAGGTCACTGCCCAGGGCCTGATCTGGGGGGTAGGAGGGTCCCAGGCCCCCAGTCGTCCCTCCCACGGCCCCTTCTCCAACCGTGGCATGGCCCGACCAAGCCCAGGTCCAGATGTTGGCCCTTCAGTAGCCTGGAAGCCAGGCAAGGGTCCAGCAGATGCAGGACACTGGGGACAGGGTTCTGAGCACCCCAGGTTCTGAATGAAGTGTGCGAGGCCGCCAGTGTGGGCACTCTGGCCTTCTTGGATGAGGGTCCGGATCTCCCTCAGCTTCTCGGGGGTTTCCCGTCCAGAAGAGGTCGGTGCCATCCTGTGAGGCTGGAGTGGTGCCCAGGAAGGCCCCCACGTGGTGGCACCTGCGCCCTGCCCGCAGCCCTGGGCCCCTCCCCCAAGCCCTGCACCCTCTCCTCAACCCTGGCTCCTTCCCTGGCCCCGCCCCAGCCCCTCCCCCATTTCTGCTTTATCCCCCTCGCCCAAGCCCTGCACCCCCCTTCCCCTGGCCCTGGGCCCCCTGGGGCCTGGCCGAGGCTGAGCTCCTGGACACCGGCCAGGCCGCGGGGCGCCGGGTCAGTGCCGCGCAGGGAGAGGCCCCCCAGCCCCGCGCCCCCGCCGCGCGGTCCAGGCCTCCACCGGAGCAGCCTTTCCCAGGCCGCTATTTTGGGCCTTCTGTGAGCTGCAGGGGGCGGGGCCGGGCTGCCCGGCTAGTTATTTTTGCTCATAATGGGAGCACGACGTATGGAAATTATTAATAGCAGAGCGGCCTGTGCTACGTGCGGGCGCCCAGGGCCGCGCCGTTTCCTCTGCTGAGTCGGGGGAGGGTCATGCGCCCCGTGTAGGGCAGGCCGCCCAGCGTGCCCACTGCCCCATATGAGGGGCTGCCTGGGGGGGTGGGGGGATTCAGAGCCTCTTGCTCTGTGGCTCCTGGGGCAGCTCTCTGCATGCCCCCAATGCACGACCACGCTGGTCCCGCTGCCATGGACCTGGAGCGAGCCTGCCCCATCCGACGACTCCTAGTCACTGGGGCACGTGGTGTGGCTTGTGGAAAGGGTTCAGAGGCCTGAAGGAGCCCCGCGTGTCAGGGCCGCCGCAGTCCCTTGGGCCTCCCGGGCGCACAGAGTGCCCTCGCTGTGGGCACTGTGAATGGTGGGAGGGGATGCTCCCGGGAGGAGTGGGGCAGCAAGAGCAGACGTGGGGAGAGCGGTGTGCACCGTGTCCAGGCCCCATGGCTAGGTGATGGGGGCTTCTGTCCCTCCCTCTGCGTCCTCCACCCTCTCGTCAGCAAGCCAGGACCCAGGCCACCTGGCTCAGCTCGCACTTTGCGGCCCCGACCAGGCCGCACCCCAGTCTGGAGGGCACAGGGGTCGTTCCACCCACCCCACTGCGTGCGGGGCCTGGCTCAGCACAGGGGGGCTTGTAGGCCGGAGCACTGCCTGGTTTCCGGCCCCGTGGCTGTGCCTGCAGCGACTGGGCGGTGACGGGGTGGGAGTGGGGGCTGCAGAAGGGCGGGAGCCCCCACCTGTGGCACCGCCTGTCCCCCAGGCCCAGTGTCATCCGGTCCCTCTGTTTCCCAGGCCATCGTGCTGGGCGCAAAGCTGCGGCTGCAGGCAGATCTTGATGTTGAGAAGGTAAGGGTCATTCTCATGCAAACCGCGTAGCTTCCAGCTCCAGGGCTCCAGAAATGTGGTGTAGGGAGGGTCCCTCCCACTGAGCCCTGAGCTTTGCTCCCCACACGGCTGGGGCCAGGGCGCTGGAGGGCAGGGGTCACATGTGACTACCTGCTCATGTGAGGAGGGTCCAGGACTAGGGGAAGGGAGGGGCCCGCAAGGGCCTGTGTGTGGTCAGCAGGCATTGGTGTAACGTGCTCAGAAAGTGGCCGATCGCCAGGAGTTCACCAGGCATTCCTTCTCTGCTCTGGGGTGGCTGGAAGGGTTCTCAAGAATGGGGGCTCCCACAAGGACCGCCCACCTGGAGCCCTGGTTTGGCAGATGGGCCTCCGTCCAATCTGGGCTCCAGACAGCCTGCCCTATGTGACCGCCTGGGGGAGGGGAAGGCAGGTGAGGAGGGGTCTTCCACAGGGGCCACTGGGAGGGGGCTTTGTCGAGAGCTGGTTCTTTCAAGGGGAGTGGCCCGTATGTCCCAGTGCCCAACACCACGGCCAGGGGCTCCCTCGGGGCCTCCCTGAGGGCTCAGGCAGCTTGGGGGTCTTGTGAGCTTGCGCCAGGCCACGTGCTGGTGCCGTCTTGCCCGTGATGGGCATTTCTGGGCCAGCAGGGCCATGGCCGGTAGTTGATCTCCATCCTGCCCACCCCACCCTGCTCGGTGAAGACAAGGGGACAATGGGGCCCCTCCAGGAGCCCCCTTGTGTCTTGGAGCCTCTCATCCTTCCCGATGGAGATGGGGTGACCACAGAGCCCCCCAGGGACGGGGCCCAGGGAGCGGCGGGGCTTGTGTGTGTGTGCAGGGGCAGAGCATGGGACGCAGGCCGTGAGCAGGGCGTGGGGCTTCGCGAGGTCCTCAGACACTCGGTTGGGCCCCCAGGCTCCCCGGGGAGGCAGGTTGCGTGGACCAGCCTCCAGGCCGCTTGGTTCTGACGCTCTGGCCACTCCCTGCACTGGGCTGGAAGTGAGTCCGTGGTCTCGGGTGCAGTGGGGCTGCGGCCTGAAGGTGTGTCTCCCCGTAGATGTGCCTCCCCCTGCTCCTCCAGGACAAGGCAGACCTCGTGGAACGCTACGTGGATGGCTTTCCCGACCTCCAGCGGAGGCTGCTGGCCCTCATGGACTCCTGGTGCCAGCCCGGCTTTGACATCAGAGTCGTCGCCAGGTGAACCCCACGGGGGCCCGGGGTGGGGTGGGGGCAGGGACTTGGCAGGGGCAGTAGGCACGTGGGAAAGTCACCCCACACCCCACACCACCTCTCCAGGTGAGCCCCGGCCAGGTGGGCAAGGGACCTGCTTCGGGAGCCAAGAGGTCGGGCTGGCAGCCACCGGGTGAGAGAGTTTAATGCTCTGAGATGAGCACAAATAATTCTCCACAGGGACTCCTTCCTTACGCAGTCCTGCAAGTCATATCTCCTATCCATTCACTGGTTCCTTCGTTTCTTCCTTCATGTAATAAATGTTTGTGGAGCGCCTGCTGTGAACCCTGTCCCAGCAGTTACAGAGAAGAGGCAGCATGCCAACAGGGAGCCCACGTGTGTGCGTGTGCGTGTGACCCCAGGGCGTCCCCTGAGCATGGGCATCTGGAAGGAGAAGGGCTTCCTCCCACCTCCCTGGGGTGGCTGAGGGGAAGTGCACTGGGACTGCCAAGGCTCCTTGGCCACCTGTCCCTCAGCAGGCAGCGGGGCTGGGCGCCCTGTCCGTGTGCCCTGCAGCCCGGACCCTCTCACTTGAGAGTCAGGCCTTGGGCTCTGGCGGCAGGCCTCTCTGGACCCTCCCTCCCCTGGAGCTGGGTGTTTTCCTCGTCCCTAAAATGGGACTAATTCTGTCTCAAAGGGCTGTCGTGACTTCACACCCTACGAAGTGAACAAAGCAGCAGGCCAGGCACATGTTGTGTTGCTGCCATTGCTTTTATTATGCATTAAAAAGGAGAGAGAAATATAGGTGGAGCAGTACGGACGGGGAAGAGGGGAGACACACGGGTGGAGAGTGGGGGGGGGGCCGTGAGTTAGATTTAACGTGGATATTTCATGATTCTTTTAAATGTCCTCGTGCTGTGCTCTGAAAGGGCTCAGAAGCGATGACATCCCCTAGCAGTGAGCACACCTAGCAACCAGATCTTGGTTTCTAGATACCATTCTCCACTAAAAGGAACAAAGGCTCCTTGGGGAGTAGACTGAGAATGAAAACAATAATAGAGCATAAAAGCATGGTAATAGAGCATAATACCTTGGATTTTTAAAAATGCATGAGTTGGGGCTTCCCTGGTGGTGCAGTGGTTGAGAATCCGCCTGCTAATGCAGGGGACACGGGTTCAAGCCCTGGTCTGGGGGAATCCCACATGCCGCGGAGCAGCTGGGCCCGTGAGCCACAACTACTGAGCCTGCGCGTCTGGAGCCTGCGCTCCGCAATGGGAGGCCGCGACAGTGAGAGGCCCGCGCACCACGATGAAGAGTGGCCCCCACTCACCGCAACTGGAGAAAGCCCTCGCACAGAAACGAAGACCCAACACAGTCAAAAATAAATAAATTTATAAAAATGCATGAGTCTGTGGGACTTCCCTGGTGGCGCAGTGGTTAAGAATCCACCTGCCAATGCAGGGGACACGGGTTTGAGCCCTGGTCAGAGAAGATCCCACATGCCGCAGAGCAACTCAGCCCGTGCGCCACAACTACTGAGCCTGTGCTCCAGAGCCTGCGAGCCGCAACTACTGAGCCCGTGTGCCACCACTACTGAAGCCCACATGCCTAGAGCCCGTGCTCTGCAACAAGAGAAGCCCGTGCACCATAACGAAGAGTAGCCCCCGCTCGCTGCAACTAAAGAAAGCCTGTGTGCAGCAACGAAGACCCAGCGCAGCCAGAAACAAATAAATAAATATTTTTAAAATGCATGAGTCTGGAGTGATGCTCAAAGGCAGGGAGGAAAACTCTTTTACAGGGTGTGTCAGCTAGTAAATAGAAAGGAATGATGAAGTCAGAAATCACCGTTTTGTAACTTCCAATAAAACAATTGAGTTAGGCACAGACCATAAAGAGGTGCTAAGAGAGAAAGAGACAAATACAAACTACCCACGCCAGGGATGAGAAGCGGAGCGCCACTGCAGACCGCACAGACTTTAAAATGGTAAGAGACATTGTTTACAACTTGATGCAAATACATATAACAGTTTAGATGTAACAGACCAAATGCTTGCAAAACACAACTTACAAAACTGAAAAAATAGAAAATTTGAATAGTCCTGTATCTATTGAATAAATTGCATCTGTAGCTTAAAACTGCACCACAGAAAAAACTATGGGTTTAGATGGCTTCACTAGTGAATTCCTTCAAGTGTTTAAGGAAGAGATTGTACCAATCTCACACAAATTCTTCCAGAGAATGTAAAAAGAAAGAGCACATCCCAACTTTGTTTTCTTTTTTTTGGCTGCGTTGGGTCTTCGTTGCTGCGCGGGGGCTTTCTCTAGTTGCAGTGAGTGGGGGCTACTCTTCATTGCAGTGTGCAGGCTTCTCATTGCGGTGGCTTCTCTTATTGCAGAGCACAGGCTCTAGGCATGCGGGCTTCAGTAGTTGAGGCGCGTGGGCTCAGTGGTTGTGGCACATGGGCTCTAGGTGCGCAGGCTTCAGTGGTTGCAGCACGTGGGCTCAGTAGTTGCGGCTTGCGGGCTCTAGGGCGCAGGCTCAGTAGTTGTGGCACGCGGGCTTAGTTGCCCCGAGGCCTGTGGGATCTTCCCGGACCAGGGATGGAACACATGTCCCCTTCATTGGCAGGCGGATTCGTAACCGCTGGACCACCAGGGAAGTCCCCAACTTGTTTTATTCAGCTAGTTTAAGGCTTGATACCAAAACTCGAAAAAGACATTAGGAGAAAGGAAAATTAAAGTGCAGTGTATCTCATGAACATAGATGCAAAAATACTAAACGAAATATTAGCAATCAAATCAACTAATATATTAAAGAGTTAAGAAAATGAGAAGACAAGCTCCAAGTGCGAGAAAATATTAGCAAAGACACATCTGATAAAGGACTGTTATCCAAAACATAGAAAGTTACCTTAAAACTCAGCACTAGGAAAACAAACAACCATGGGCTTCCCTGGTGGCGCAGTGGTTAAGAATCTGCCTGCCAATGCAAGGGACACAGGTTTGAGCCCTGGTCCGGGAAGATCCCACGTGCTGCGGAGCAACTAAGCCCATGCACCACAACTACTGAGCCTGCGCTCTAGAGCCCGCGAGCCACAACTACTGAGCCCGTGAGCCACAACTACTGAAGTTGCACACGTAGAGCTTGCGCTCCACAACAAGAGAAACCACCCCAGTGAGCAGCCCGCGCACCGCAACAAAGAGTAGCCCCCATTCCCGGCAACTGGAGAAAGCCCGTGCGCAGTAACGAAGACCCAACGCAGACAAAAATAAATAAGTTAAATAAATAAATTTTTTTAGAAAAGAAAGAAAACCAACAACCTGATTTTAAAAACGGACCAAAGATCCAGATACCTCAGCAGAGAAGATACACGAATGACAGATAAGCACATGAGAGGATGCTCTACATCGTATGTCCTCGGGGAAATGCAAACTAAAACAACGAGCTATCATGACACCCCTATTAGAATGGACAGAATCCAGAACACTGACATCGCCAAATACTGGCGAGGATGTGAAGCAACAAGAACTCTCATCACTGCTGGTGGGAATACAAAGTGCTGCAGCCACTTTGAAGGACAGTCTAGTGCTTTCTTACAAAACTAAACACGTTCTTGCCATATGACCAAGCCATCGCGCCACTTGGTATTTACCCAAAGACATTGAAAACCTCTGTCCACACAAAAACCTGCACCTGAGTGTTTATAGCAGCTCTATTTATAGTTGCCGAAACTTGGAAGGAACCAAGATGTCCTCCAGTAGTTGGATGGATAAGTAAACTGTGGTCCATCCAGACAATGGAATATTATTCAGAGCTAGAAAGACATGAGCCATCAAGCCGTGAAAAGACAGGGAGGAAACTTAGATGCAAATTACAAAGTGAGAGAAGCCAATCTGAAAAGGCTACTGCTGTGAGATTCCAGCTATATGACATTCTGGAAAAGGCCAAGCTATAGAGACAATAAAAGGATCAGGGATTATGGGGAGGGAGGAACGAATAGGAGAGCACCGAGGATTCTTAGGGCAATGAAACTACTCTGTATGTCACTGTAATCGTGGGTACCTAGGCATTTGTCAAAGCGCATAGAATGTGCGACACCAAGAGTGACCCCAAGGTAAACCATGGACTGTGTGTGGGTGAGGATGACGTGTCCAGGTGGGTTGATCACTGTGACAAGTGGACCATCTGGTGGGGATGCTGACAGTGTGTGTCACGGTCTGCTCAGCTTTGCTGTGAACCTAAAACTGCCCTAAAAAAAGTAAAATCGATGTTTTCAAAAGTTTACACACCATGATCTAGTGGGATTTATTTAAGGAACGTGAGGTTGGTAAAACATTTAAAAATCCATCGGCATTCACCCTGTCAACAGATTAGATAACAAAACTATGTAAGCATCTCAACGTATATAAAAATTATAAAATTCAAACCTTATTTATGATAAAAACTCTCAGCAAACTACAGATATAAGGAAACTTCCTTTATCGGATAAAGGATAGTACTGAAAATAAAAAGAAAACTACAGCAAGCATCATTTTTCTGAGTTTTCTTCAAGTATGATTACTATATAATGAACTCTGTTCGGAGTGTGTAAGTTTGTAACTTTTGATGTATGTACGTGTCCACGAAACCATCACCACAGTCCAGGTGCTGAGCACACCCCCCTACCCCCCGCCACCCCCTGAGGACCGCTGATCTGCTCTGTGTTACTGTAGATTCCTTTTCATTTTCTAGTACATTATGTAAGCGGAGTTACGTCGTCTGGCTTCTGTCCCCAGCACAATCATTCTGAGATTCATCCACGTTATTTCATTTCTTAGTGCTGAGTGGTGTTGCCGCGTGTAGCTGCACCACGCTTTGCTTGTCCATTCACTCATCGATGGATATCTGGGTGTTTCCAGGTTTTGTCTGTTACACACACCGCTGCTGCGAACATTCGTGCCCAAGGCTTTGCGTGGACGTGTGTCTTCATTTCTCTTGGGTGAACACCCTGGAGTGTGATGCCTGGGCCATGTGATGCGTGTGGATTAATTTTTTGAGAAACCGTCAAACTGTTTTCCAGGGCGGCTGCACGTTTCCCATTCCCTCCAGCAGCAGGCGAGAATCGCCAGCCCCACATCCTCGCTGGCCCACGGCCTGGTCAGCCTGTAACGTCCGCGGTTCTAATGGGCGTGGAGTGGTATCTTTTTGTGCTTTTGATCTGCAGTCCCTAATGACTAAGGATGTAAAGTGTATTTTCATTTGCTTATTTGCCATCTGTGTGTCTTCTTTGGTGAATTAGCTGCTCCATCTTTTACACTTTACTAAAAAAAAAAATTTTATTTATTTAATTTGGTTGCACTGGTCTTATTTGTGGCAGGCGGGCTCCTTAGTTGTGGCATGCAAACTCTTAGTTGCGGCATGCATGTGGGATCTAGTTCCCTGACCAGGAATCGAACCCAGGCCCCCTGCATTGGGAGCTCACAGTTTAACCACTGCACCACCAGGGAAGTCCCTACACACTTTTTAATTAGGTTGACTGTTTTCATTACTGAGTTTTGAGAGATTTAGAAACATAATCTGGGTTAAAGGCCCTTAACAGACATATTATTTACAGACGTTTCACCCTGTGGTGCATCTTCTCATTCTTTTAATGATCTTTCAAAGAACAAAAGTTCTTAATTTGTTGAAGTCCAGTTTATAAATTAAAAAATTTTTGCATCATGCTTTTAGTATCATGGCTAAGAAATCTTTGCCTAACTCTAGGGCACAAACATTTTCTCCTGTTTACTTCTAGAAGTTTTATAATTTTAGGTTTTACATTTCAATCTATGGCCCATTTTTGGAGAATTTTCATATGGGGTGCTAGGTGTGGATTGAAGTTCTTTTTTTTTTTTTTAACAGCTGATGTCTAATTGTTCCAGCAGCATTTGTTGTAAAAGACTGTCCTTTCCCACAGAGTTGACTTTGTGCCTCTGTCAGGTGTCCATATATGTGTGGGTCTCTCTGTCCTCTTCTGCTCTGTCTGTGGCACGTGTTCTGACCGCCATAGCCTCACACCAAGTCCTGAGTCAGACAGGGTTAGCCCTCCAATGCTGTTCTTCTATGTCAAAGTTGTTTTTAATTATTCTGGGCCCTTTGCACTTGTATATGAATTTTAGAATCAGTTTGACGATTTCTATCCCCCAGAAAAGCCCCCTGAGCAGGGGAACACAGCCAGGGCTCTGAGACCTCTGGCCAGCCTATCTGGAGCTTAGAGGAAGCAGAAAATCACTTAAAAACAAACACGAAAGCTGTAGGCCTTTAGAGAGTTTCTGTGTCTGAAATAAACACCAGAGCTATACAGAGGGCGCCTTTGGAATACAGAACAGACTTGTCAGTTAAAAACGTGATGGCAGAATGAAAGTCTCAATAAAAGCTTTGGAAGATAAACTTGAAGATATCTTCCCAACGTCATAAAAAATAAATGAACAAAGGAGGAAAAGCAGAGGAAAGGTTTTTTTTTTTTAAATGGCAGATTCTGTCAAGAAGACCCAACATCCAAATAATGGGAATTCCAGAAAGAAAGAAGGGAAAACATGGAGGAGTTCACTCCAGACCCAGTCCTGGGTGGATGGAGAGAGACCCACACTGAGGACCAGGACCCTAAACCCTCAGAAAGAGCAGGAGTCAGACCGGTTCCAGGAGCAGTGCCGGCGCAGGCTTCAGCCCAGCCAGACGCAGTCCAGTGTGAGGCCTAGGGCACCGTCTCCAGGTCCACGCCTCGCCCCTGGGAGGCGCCTGCAGAGCCGCTTTGCCCTGGCCTAGGGACAGGAGAGGTGCAGGGCCACCAGGACGGTGATGGACAGGGCCTGGGAGCAGCCAGTGGCGGGGAGAGGGGCGCAGGGTGATGTGGGCTCTGTCCACAGGACAGGAGGCTAAGGAAGCAATCAGACCAGCAAGGATTAACCCGCAGAGAAGAGGAGGCTGTGGCTTAGCCGCCAGTCGTATTTGCACCATCGTGATATGGTCGAAGCTGCTTGTGCCCAATTAACTGGAACCGTGGGTGCTGTTGTTTGGGGAGAGGAGCCTTCTGTGGTGAGACATCGTACAAAACACCTAAAACTGAATCATCGAGAGGCCACAATACAAAGTGGTTCTTGGAAACATGGGGCAAATGTAGACCACCTCAAAACTGTCGTGCGGGTGACTGGCGGCAGGAGGGCCGTGCTGATGTGCTGCCTTTCTCTGAGCCTTGGAAGAAGACTTGGCTTTTGAACTGTGCACGTGTATGACATTGATGAAAGGTAGAATCTTGAGATGCGTTAATCGAGAGAAAGCGTTGCTGGGCACGAGCCGTGTCTCTCTCCTGCAGAAGGTACCCGCAGACG
This sequence comes from Aethalodelphis obliquidens, assembly GCF_003676395.1. Classification (NCBI taxonomy): domain Eukaryota; kingdom Metazoa; phylum Chordata; class Mammalia; order Artiodactyla; family Delphinidae; genus Aethalodelphis; species Aethalodelphis obliquidens. The sequence goes on from NW_020837951.1 coordinate 509,403, forward strand.
ACCTTGAGGCTGGAGAGGCTGAGCCCCAGAGCGCTGGGTCGGCAGGTCCTGCGGCTGCTGGAGCAGCATGGCCTGGACCCTGGTGAGTGGGGCCCCCACGCCCTGCGCTGGGGCGGGTGCCAGGCTGGTGCCGCCAGGGGTTCAGGCGGACCGGGGTCTACCGACCCCCAGCTCCCTTCCCGTCTCCTCCCTGCTTCCCCTCAGCATCTGCCCACCTGGGGTGCCCCTGGGAGTCTGGGCCCCGTGGGTGAGGACCACCGAGGCCGCACCTACACCGTGCCCCCTGCCCCCTCCCCCTTGGTGCTCACGGGCACCCTCTCAGAGGAGCAGTCTTACTGACAGTGTTTTATAGCTTCACTGTGTGAGACTGTGGAAATCCTTCTCACTTCCTGGCCCGTGAGAGTGTTGATCAGGAACGGATGTGGAATTCTAACACATACTCTTTGTGCACCTGTTGGGCTGATGCTATGCTTTTCCCCTTTGGTCTGTCTGTGGGGTGGATTAGGTTGACTGACTATATAACGTTAAATGAATCTTGGATCCCTGCCATGGCCCCGTCTCTGCCGGGTTGTGTTGCCACTTACGTAGACTGCTAGGTCTCGTTTGCCAACTGAAGCTGGATTCAGACTTCGCCTTCCTGAAATGTCTGTTTCTGGCTTTGTGTACGAGGTTAAGCTGGCCTCTGAACACGCAGTGGATGATGGCCTGTCCTTTCTTTTCACTGAGGGTGTTTGTCTAAGATTGGAATTCTTTCTCCCTGAGAAGTTGAGGGGAAATGGCCTGTGAACCTGGATTGCTTTTCATTGTGGAAACATGACTATTGATTCGTCACTGTGGGTTTTTTTTTCAGGGAGTTTGTCGATTTCACTTAGGTTCCAAAGGTACTGTCATAAGGTATTCCTAAGACTCCTTCTTTTTTATGGCTGAGTAATGTTCCATTTTATATTTACACCTCAGCTTCTTTGTCCACTCATCTGTCGATGACACTCATGTGGTTTCTGTGTCCAGGCTGTTGTGGATAATGCTGCAGTGAATGTAGGGGTGCAGGTATCTCTTTGAGAGCGTGATTTCATAGACTCTGAATACCTACACAGAAGTGGAATTGCTGGATCGTACGGTAGTTCCAGTTTTAATTTTTTGAGGAACCTCTACAGTGTTTTCCAGAGTGGCTGCGATGATTTACGTTCCCACCAACAATGTCCTAAGGTTCCCTTTTCTCCACATCCTCGCCAGCATTTGTTATTTGTTGGTTTTTGGATGACGGCCATTCTGACAGGTGTGAGGTGATGTCTCATTGTGGTTTTGATTTGCATTTCCCTGATTAGTGATGTTGAGCATCTTTTCATGTGCCTGTTGGTCATCTGTGTGTCTTCTTTGGGAAAACATCTCTTCAGTTCCCCTGCCTATTTTTTTTTTTTTTTTTTTTGCGGTACGCGGGCCTCTTACTGTTGTGGCCTCTCCCGTTGCGGAGCACAGGCTCCGGATGCGCAGGCTCAGCGGCCATGGCTCACGGGCCCAGCCGCTCGCGGCATGTGGGATCCTCCCGGACCACGGCACGAACCTGTGTCCCCTGCATCGGCAGGCGGACTCTCAACCACTGCCACCAGGGAAGCCCTCCCCTGCCTACTTTTTAATTCAGATTATTTGGGGGTGTTTGCTACTAAGTTTTATGAGTTATTTACATATTTTGGATATTAACCCCTTATCTGTACGTGGTTTGGAAACATTTTCTCCCACTCCGAAGGTTGCCCTTTCATTTTGTTGATCGTTCCCTTGCTGTGCAGGTTTTGTTTGATGTCGCACATATGTTGATTTTTGCTTTCATTGCCCTGCTTTTGGTTTTTTGATCCTGTCTGTTGTATGCCCTGCTCATCCCACTAAACTGAATCTTTCCCTTCTTTCTTCTTGAATATATTCCCCAAGTTTCAATATGTATTATTTTTATTATTGTCCAGCTCAAGACACTTTAAATTTCTATTATAATTTTTTTTTTTTTTTTACCCATGAACTAACTAGAAGTATGTTTCATTGCTTCTTTTGTTTGTTTTCTTGGTTGTGCTGGCTCCTTAGTTGCTGCATATGGGCTCCTTAGTTGAGGCTCGAGAGCTCCTTAGTTGCGGCATGGCAGACTCCTTAGTTGTGGCATGCAAACTCTTAGTTGTGGCGGGCATGTGGGATCTAGTTCCCTGACCAGAGATCGAACCCTGGCCCCCTGCATTGGGGGTGAGGAGTCTTAACCACTGCACCACCGGGGAAGTCCCTAGAAGTGTGTTTTTAATTTCCAAGCTATGACATTTTTGGTTATCTTTCTGGTATGGTTTGTTAATCTCATTGTGATCAGGGACCATGCCTGGTATGATGTCAGTCCTTTGACTGGGTTGACATGTGTTGTTGGGAAGAGATCTAACTTCTCCCCTCTGAAAGTAATGTCTCTTTTTCTCTGGATACCTTTAGACTCTTCTCTTTGTCTTTGGTGTTCTGCAGTTTCACTGTGAGGAGCCTAGTTACAGATTTCTTTTTATTTGTCTTGCTTGGGATTTATTGGGCTTTTGAATCTGTGGATCGGTGTCTTCAATCTGCTCTGGAATCTTTTCGGTCATTACCTCTTTCGGATATTGTCTCCTTCCCCTGTCTTCCCTCTGTTCTCTTCCTGGGACTCTGAATGTATATTGAGTTCCCATATCTTCCATGTATTTTACCTTTCTTACATACTTTTCATCCCTTTTCTTCCGTGTTGTCTAATCCTGGTAACTGCTTCTGCTCTTTTTCACTTTACTAGTTCTCTCTTCATCTGTATCCAACGTACTATGAAATCCATCCACTATTTCTATTTCGATTGTTATGTTTTCAGCCCTAGAATTTATAGTTTGGTTCTTTTTCAGATCTGCTGTTTCCCTTTGTATGCCTTCCCATTGCCTGAAGACATTTCTGATTTTGTTTTTTCTGTCTCTGAGTACCGTGCTCCTGGCTGTGTTATGGTCTGTATCTAAACTTCAGCACTGTCTCTGGTCCTGGTCTGGTTTGTCTGCCTTGCTTACTTGCAGGCTAACTTTGCGCCTGCCAACCATGAGAAATCATCTGATGAAGCTGCCTGCCTCCAGAAAGGAATTTATATATTTATTTATTTTTGGCTGCGTTGGGTCTTCGTTGTTGCGCGCAGACTTTCTCTAGTTGCAGCAAGCCGGGGCTACTCTTCATTGCAGTGCGTGGGCTTCTTGTGGTGGCTTCTCTTGTTGCAGAGCACGGGGCTCTAGGTGCACGGGCTTCAGTAGTTGTGGTGCGCGGGCTGCAGTAGTTGTGGCACACAGGCTCTAGAGCGCAGGCTCAGTAGTTGTGGCACATGGGCTCAGTAGTTGTGGTGTGCAGACTCAGTAGTTGTGGCACACGGGCTTAGTTGCTCTGCAGCATGTGGGATCTTCCCGGATCAGGGCTTGAACCCGCGTCCCCTGCATCGGCAGGCGGATTCTTAACCACTGCGCCACCAGGGACATCCCCACTGACAGGTTTTGATTCAGCCCCTCTGGAGGCACCACATGCACAGAAGGGAGAAGCAGGAGGGGTGGGACCACCCAGGCCAGCGGCGCAGGTGCATCAGGGCCCTGGGAGCCAGGGCCACGGGCTGCACTGGCGGTGGGGGCGGGGGGTTGGCACTGCACCCGAGACACAGGAGCCCACCTCAGAGGCCTGGCTGGGCAGGAAGGAGCCAGCCCCCCTCAGGCTGCTGATTAAAACCCAGAGGGTGAGTTCTAGACTCAGGAGCTCTGAGGAAGGTCCCAGCGATGCAGACCGCTGGGGGGTGCTGGGCTCTGAGGGGCCTGGAAGACTGGACTGCGTCCACCGCCCTGCAGTTGGGGACCTGGCCCTGAGCTGAAGCCAAGCGAGTGGGCTGGAGGGACCCCTGACCCAGGCACAGGGGCCTCCAGGCTCACCTGCACACCTGCCCTGGGCACCAGTCAGGGAGCTCTGGGAGCGTTGCCCCGTGGGAACACGAGGTGGGGACATCCAGGCCCCGGCTGCCAGGGCCTCCCGCAAGGCTGGTGGTGGTTGGTTGAGGCAGGGCCCCGCCCACCCAGGACCAGGACGAGAGCCTCGAGGGCCAGGGAGGGAGGTGGGCAGGAGGCCCACAGAGCCAGGCATGATGGGAGGGCTGTGGCGGGGGCAGCTCACCATCCAGCAGCCCTGGCACACCTTCCTTTGACTTCAGGGGCCACGTCATGGCCGTGGTGGGCCAGGCCTGGCGCCAGAGCAGCCTTTGGCGGCCTCAGGCTGGCCTTAGCTGCGTGCTTCCCAGGACAGGGCGTGCCCGCCTGGGGAGGGTCCATCCCACCCGACAGGTCTCGGCCGGCCCGAGGCTGGAGCAGTTGAGTGCCCGGAGCCCGCGGGACAGGTGGGGCCTTCCCTGCTGATCGTGCGGAGGGCCAGGAGTGCGGACAGGAGGGCAGCGGCAGGTTCTTTCCGTGGGGCCTCGGCCGGCAGCCCTGCTGGGGAGATAGGTTCCACCAGGCCCCCTCCCGGGTATATGCGTTGCAAGGCCCCTTCTGTAGCCCCCCAGCTGGCTCCGGGGTCTGTCCCAGCCAGGAGGCCTCACGGTGGCAGGGCTGCCTCTTCTCAGTAGACCTGGCAGTTCCTAATTTCAGACAACACAGGCCAGCGTTTCCAACGTCCTAAAAACTGCCCCCCCCAGAGGGAGGGGCACCAACGCCCCCCATGGTCCTCGCTGGGCATCCGCCATTGCAGCGTGGGCCTCCACGTGGACTGACCCCATGCCCTCCTTGGGAGGACAGAGTCAGACACGATGCAGGGTAGGGCCCGCTCACCCCTCAGCCCTGAGCTCCCCCAGCCCGCCCTCCCCAGGCCTGGGTCCCGGTGGAGGCCCCAGTGTCTGGGCAGAGTCAGCAGGGCACGTTTGGGTTGCGTTTCCAGTTGGCAGCGTCTGGCAGGTGGCTGGGCCTGACCCATCTGCACCTTTTCCTTTATGTTTGGGTTTGGATGAACCATCAGCGCAGACTGCGGCCTGAGTGCCTTCTGTCGATGCGGTACTGTACCCATAGGATTTTGACAAAGTATCTCATTGGCAAAATGATGCACAGCATTGTAGAAATGTCAGGAAAGCTGGTGTCTGTCTGTCTCCATCCGAGCGAGACTTGCTTCTGCAGCAGCTTCGACACCTTTGTCTCTGTCCTGAGCGTCGCCTCCTGCCCTGAGTAACTTGTTCATCCGTCCCTCCCTCCCTGCTGCAGTCTCGTCCAGGCTCCCGAGCGGCCTGTGGGGCACGTCCGTGGATCTGGAGCCCTCTGGTCTTGCGTCCCTGCCTCGGCAGGAAGCGGGAGGGAAGGCTGAGGGGCAGCTGGCAGGACCTGGCCTCTGGGCAGCCCCGACCTCTGTGTGCTCGGACAGCGTCCTTGTAGCCAGGGTGCTCCCTGTGCTGGCTGTGCGGTCCTGGCTGGGGCGGCCGCGCCCCTCGAGAGCATGGGGTCCTGGCCAGGGTCCGGGGAAGGCCGGGCCCCCACTGGGAGGTGCGGGTGGGCAGGCTCTGTGGTCAGCATCCCCCCCGGACCACCAGGCTGCAAGGACAGCTGGCCCCAGGAGGGAGGAACAGCAGCGGGTGGTGGACAGCGGGTGGTGGACAAGCGGGTGAGTGGACAGTGGACAGCGGGTGAGTGGACAGTGGATGGTGGACAGCGGGTGAGTGGACAGCGGGTGCCCTTCCCAGGCCCCCCTGGGCTCTGAACAGAATATGAAGGTGAGGCCAACAGGTGAGCATAGTTTGTGAACACATGAGCAAGACCACCCCTTCCTTGAGAAACTCACGTTCTGGGGGGGGCCAGGAAGCAAAGGCACCAGCTGCCTGGAGACAAGGCAGGAAGACCCTGAGAGGTGGGCGTCCAGGAGACCCAAAGGGAGGATGGGCCCGGCAGGTGCGGGCGGAGGGCGCAAGGAGGGCTCTGGGGTGCTGCATGGGGGCGGGGCACCCTCCTTCAGGGCTGGGAGGGCCGCTCTGATGCAGGTGGAATGGAGGCTGCCCGTGGGGTGGGGCGGGGGGGTGGGCAGAGGGGAGGGGGAAGACAGGCAGAGCCACACAAGCCCCGACCCCTGCCCCATCCCGTACTCACTCCGTCCCAGCCCTGCCCAGAGCCCGCCCTCTCTTTCAGACCTGTGTCCCAACGTCATCACCCAGCAGCGCCTGGCCGCCCTGCGGTATCTGTGCTACAAGAGGCTGGTAGAGGTGTGTGGACTGGGGCCCGGGGTGGAGAGGGGCTCCAAGCGAGGCCCGCTGCTGTGCTCCTGGGGCTGCCGCTAGAAAGGCTTGCGCTGGTGTCCACTTTTGCAGAGAAGCGTATCTCGGGAGAGCTGGGCCGAGCATGTGCAGGTGAGTTCAGAGGGTCCCAGTGTGCAAGGACCGCCCCCCCACCGTGGGGCAGGGTCGGAGCGGCCGGGGGTCTAGGATCCTCCTTCACCACTTGTGAACAGAGCTCTCAGGCGCTGGATGAGGAGAGGTTCACCGAGAGGAAATTCTAGACCATCCTCAGGCGCCCTGCTTGCCATGGCGCTGGGCCCCGAGGCCTGGTGAGACTGAAGACCCCGAGAAAGAGGCAGGCGCCCCTTGGGGTGATGTGGGGACACGGAGGGCCGGACTGCGACCCCATGACAGTGTCGTCCTGCAGCCTCTGTCCTCAGGCCAGAGCTGGAGGTGGGGGTCATCGCAGGTATAGAGCTATCCCCAGCCCCAGGTGAATCGGCCTGGGAGAAGGGTGGGCTCTTGGGGGTCCCGGGTGCCGTGTGCACAGGAGCTCTGCAGTGGTCGGTGGAATGGGGGGGCCCCTCCCTCCTGAGCGCACGTGCAGGGCCTGGTGCCTGCGTGGCATCCAGTGGAGGGCAGTGCCGAGCCGCCCCCGGAGTGACCGGGCAGGGGTGGTGAGTCACCGGAGAGGAACGCGGACCCCCAGGCAAGGCCCGGAAGGCCGGTCCCTCCTGGGTGCCAAGGCCGAGCCGTCCGGAAGGGCAGCGGACATCCTGAAGAATGTGAGGGGCTTCCACGTATTGTCCACGTGGGAACCCGCGGCCTGCGGGAAACGGACGGCCTGAGGCTGCTGGGGACAGAGCCGTGTGGGGAGGTGGCCCCGCCTGCCGGCCAGCAGGGACTCCTCAGGAGGGTGGGGCCCACAGCGACCTGTGACCTCGCAGACACGGACACCCCACCCCCGTCGGGACCCTGTGGGCCACGTGGGCCTCTTGCGCCCACACCGGGCCTTGCCTCCCTGAGGGCACAGTGGGTGCAGGGTTGTTCCGTGGCCTCACCCTCCCCGGCACCGCGGCCGCCCAGAGGCAGGGGTGAGGAGGTGCAGAGGGGAGATGCTGGTGGTGAGGGCCGGGGCAGACCGTGCTCAGGGAGGCAGTGCGGGTCCCAGGCCCGGGAGCAGGCCGTTGAGCAGAGCCGCGGTGTTGGGCGGGGGCTCGTGCGTGCAGAGAAAGGCCGAGGCGGAGTGGGTAGCAAGACGGGCCGTGGGCTCAGGATGGCGACCCTTCCCTCTGACACGTCCAGGCCCCTCAGCACCTTGGCTCAAGCCAGCTCGGTCACCGTGGAGCCTCGGTCATGGGAACTGCTGGTCTTCAGAGGACAGCCACCTGCTTATGAAGGGCTCAGGGCGGGTCTGAGGAGGGGAGGTCAGGACGAGGTCTGAGTCGGGGTCAGGGCCGGGTCCGAGGGGTGGAGAGATCAGGGCTGGGTCTGGCGGGGCGGAGGGGTGTCCGAGGGGGGGATGCAGGGCCAGTCTGATGGGGGAGGTCAGGACGAAGGTCTGAGTCGGGGTCAGGGCCAGGTCTTAGGGGGAAGTTCAGGGCCGGGTCTGGCGGGGGTTGGGGTCTGAGGGGGGGATGCAGGGCCAGTCTGAGGGGCAGACCTGGGTCTGGGGGCTGCCTGGATGGGCCCGACCCCTTGGGGCAGACCAGGCGAGCAGCCCAAATCCCGTCCCCCAGGGCCTGGTCGGGCAGGACCAGTGGCTACAGGAGCAGCTGCTGCAGCTGCTGACATCTCACGACAACACGGCCCTGGTCGCCCAGTGTGCCCTGGACCTCTTGCTGCCCGAGGAGCGACTCCCGGCCTCGGTGGCCGCAGAGCTCCGCCAACTCAGGATCCAGGAGAGGTGAGCGTTCCCAGGCTCAGAGGCCCACAAGGAGGACGCCCTTGGGCCCCCGCCCTCGAAAGTGGCCATAAGTCATACGTGCTGGTGGTTTGGGAATTAGAAGCGCGGGAGAGCCGAGCAGGGGCGCAGGCAGAATGCAGACACACAGCAGGAGGCAGGCGGATCAGCCCCTTGGGTGCTAGCGAGACCCCATGGCCAGATCCCTCAGCCGGCCAGATACTCCCAGGGGCCTGAGGACCCGGCCGCCTGCAGTCTGCGAGGGCAGAGGCGTGGGGAGCAGACCGCGTAGACCCCAGCCCACGCGCGGGCCCTGAGCACTCCGCTGCCCCAGGGTCCAGGCCGGGCTGTGCTGTGGGGTGCCCTGGTGGGGGCGGTGCTGCAGCTCTGTTCCTCCCCAGGACGGCTGAGGCCCCTCTGGAGGACGGGAAGGACGATTACTACCAGCTGCCCATCCCCAGGGAGCACCTCCACTTCCTGGCCTCGTGGGAGGACCTGGCCAGGCACCAGGAGGAGCTCCTGCAGGTGGGTGCCTGACTCCCGCAGGCAGCGGCTTGGGGGGCTGCTCACCAAGGCCCCCTGGGGCTCTGTCCACACCGGGCGCTCTGGCTTAAGGACTCCGGGCCTGAGTCCTGAGCCCGGTGTGGACCTGAGCATCGGTGTGGCGCTCGACTCCTTGTGTGGGCACTCGCAGGGCCGGTCCAGCTCTCCCCACAGAGGCCGCCTCCCCTGGACATCAGCCCTCAGGCGGCCAGGCAGGTGGGCGTGTCCTCCTCCCGGTCTTTGGCTGTGCCGTTCACGCCAGCCCCTCTGTCTGCAGCCCGGCCAGGTGGTCGGCATGGACCTGGAGTGGAGGCCCTCGTTCGGAGCCGGGGGCCGGCCCCGGGCGTCGCTCATGCAGGTGGCCGTGGAGGGCCGCGTGTTCCTGCTGGACCTGCCCCGGCTCTCAAGTCCAGCAGGAGGGCAGGCGCCCCAGGCCTTCTTCCGGCTGGTGTCCCGGCTGCTCGCGGACCCCTCCATCACCAAGCTGGGTGAGCGCAGCCCCCGGCCCCGCGCCGCAGCCCTGCCTGCCCAGGGGAGGGTGTCAGGGTGAGGCCAGGGCCCCTTCCTTGGGTGCCCATCACAGCGACGGCCCCCGCCCACAGGTTATGGGTTGGCGGGGGACCTGCGGAGCTTGGGTGCCTCCTGCCCGGCCCTGGCCCAGGCCGAGAAGCAGCTGCGGGGCAGCGTGGACCTGCTGCAGGTGCACAGGCAGGTCAGCGCTGGGGGGATGCTGGGGGTGGGGGGCTCCCTGCTGTGCTGAGCCGCCTGCACAGCGATACCGGGGCAGGGGTCTCACCTCAGGCTGGCGGGGTGTCTGCGGGCCGGGACTCGGCCTCGGGCTCTCTATGCCTTCTGGGCTGGCCCCGGCCCTGCTCCCTGGCCAAGGTCACCAGGGACCCGGGACACAGGGTCCCCCAGGGAGGCCGTGTCACCACACGTCCCCACGCTTCCCCAGAACCAGCCCGGCTCTGCCTACCACCCCCCACCCCAGGAGCTCTCAGCACACACCCTTGGGGCTTAAGGCGTTGGCCCCAGAGCTGACCAGTGGGCGGGTAACCACGGCCCCGAGACCTTGACACAGCCTGCCTTGGCCACCAGCGCTCTTCTCCTGCGGCCCTGTCCTCCATGGAGGACACAGGGCCTGCCCCAGGGCTCCTCGTGGGGCAGCCAAGGCACGTGCGGTGGCCGTCCTCCCTCTGCGGCGGGCCCCTCACCCACAAGGGGTGCTGTCTTGCAGATGCGGGCAGCAGACAGGCCAGCCCCAGGTGTGGATGGGGCCGCAGGGCCGCGGGGCCTCAGCCTCCTGGTGCAGCAGGTGCTGGGCAAGCCCCTGGACAAAGTGCAGCAGCTTTCCAACTGGGACCGGCGGCCGCTGTGCGAGGGGCAGCTGGTCTACGCAGGTGGGCGCCCCCCGCACCCCTGCCCCGCACCCCCGATTGTCCCCACGCTGGAGGCTGAGGCTGACCTTGCCTGTCCCAGCCGCTGATGCCTACTGCCTGCTGGAGGTGTACTGGGCTCTGTGCAGAGAGCCTGCGCGCTTCCACCTGTCGGGGGACCTGGCCAGGAGCCTGAGGCGCGGTGAGAGAGCAGGGCCTGGGGAGCTGCCGCCCCTTCAGAAGGCCTCGACCTCACCCCAGCAGGTAGGCGAAGCCCGCCAGGACTCCTTTATCACAGTTCCTACGGGGAGATCCCTGTCCTTAGAACTGGGACCTTACAGGGTTGGAGACCGGTGTGGGTGTGGGGTGTCGGGGAGAGCCGTCCAGAGGGCTTGTGTCCCGCACGCTGGACCCTCTGCCGGGAAGGAAGGAGAGCAAAGCCGCGGGTTAGCTTCCTAAAGGAGGAGGGGTCTCAACGGTCTCCTGACACCAGGTCTGGCGTGCCCCCTGCCAACGCCTAGGGCAGCCTCTGGCCGTGTCCCCGTGTGCCCCAGGGACCCAGGCCCTGCTCCAGCGTGCACACGACCACCCCCCCAGGAGAGGTGTGCCGGCTCCCCTTGGGGCCCAGCTTCTCTGCTGTTTTCTGCACTGAGTACATGTTGCTCAGGACGAGCTGACCTCACGGCCCTTGGGACCCTCGCTCCCCACCGGGTCCAGGGTGGGCCAGACGGGCCACGGCTGCTGAGCGGGGCTGTGTTGCAGGTGCCCGCGGGTGAGGACGCGGCCCCCGAGGTCCCGGCCAGGGCCTTCCGCGTGGTGTGTGACAGCATGCTGCAGGGGCTGGCGCGGAGACTCCGCTGTCTGGGCATCGACGTGCTGGTGCTGGCCACGGGCGAGGACCACCGCAGGGCCGCCGAGGTGAGCAGGCCTCCCGCGTCCGCTGGCAGAGGGGGCAGTGTCTGGGGTGGCCGCAGGGCCCCAGCTGCATGGACCCCCGCGCCACTAGGGCAGAGGGCGGGGCCCCCTGGATGCCGGGGTGGAGACATTTATGGCTCCGGCACCTGTGGTCTGCAGGCCTGGAGCCCTTGAGGATCCTTTGGGGGGTGGCCTGACACAGGCAGACTCAGGGTAGTCCTGGCCCCCTCGCTGTCTTTTGGCCCCTGGAAACGCTGTGTGCCCGTGAGGCCCTCCCCTCCTCCGAGAAGCAGGTGCTCACAACACCGCTGGAGGCACGAACCCCCCAGGGCCCTGCAGAAACCCCAGCAGGGCTGTCAGAATGCAGGGGTTAGAACATGGCTGGTAAGCGTTTTCTACCAGGTTTCCTGAGATGTGATTTACGCACTGCACGTTTACAGTGTACAATTGTACGTTCCCAGAGTTGTGCAGCCATCGCCACAGTCGATCTTAAACCACTTTCTTCACCCGTGAAGTTGTCCCCCGCGCCCCCTCCCCAGCGCCTGGCAGCCTGGCTTCGGTCTCCGGGGAGCCGCCTGTTGCGGACACTGCATGTCAGTGGACTCGCGCACGCGGCCTTTCGGGCCTGGCTTCTTTCACAAGCGTGCTGTTTTCCGGGCTCAGCTATGTTGTAGCGTCTGTCAGCGCTTCACTCCTTTTTACCACCAAATAACGTTCCATCGGGTGGACCGCAGCGGATCCACCCACCCGGCCGCTGACAGACGCTCGGGCTGTTTCCACTCTCGTCTGCTGTGACTCGTGCAGCCGTGAAAGAGCGTAGAGGAGGCCGGGTCACAACGTGGGCTTTTAATATGTGGTTTCTTTTATTGGAACACATTCTTCTGGAAGGGGTCCCCAGGCTCACCAGGTGGGTGGCCGGAGCACAGAGCTGGCCAAGGACCCTGGGACTGCAGAGCTGTGGGGCGTCGTCAGCAGTGGCCCTTCCCTCCACACTCCGCACCGCCAGCCGGGTCCTCCCAGCAGCCCCCACCCCCAGTAATGAGGAAGCTGGGGCCGGAAGAGCAGAGGGGATCTGCCCGGGGCTGCAGGGGGAAGCCGGGAGCCTCCCGTGCCAGCCCCACGTCTGTGCGAGGATGTCCACTCTCCCCAGCCCTGGCCCCTCACAGCCGTCTCTTCCGGTCGCTTGGTCCTGGTGCCCAGGGGAGGAGGATGTGGTCGTGCCTAGGGTGGCTCTGGATGCCGTCCTTGTCGGAAACCCCTCTGTCCCCAACCAGGGTTGTTTCTAGCTTATGGGGGCAAGACTAGGACGGCCAGCCTGGCATCTCGAGGACCGCAGACCAGGCGTCAGTGGTCACGGGACCCAGGGAGGAGGGGCCTTCCCAACTGGCCCCGAGAGTACCCCGGTCTCAGCAGACGGAAGGCAGGGTTTGGCCCCTAGTCTGCACCCGCACTCCCACGTTACCCTCTGAAGTTTTACATGATGCGGCCCAAGGGAGTTGCAGGTGTGATTTACTTGTCAGCTGACCTCAAAGGGGCCGCCCCGGAGGGAGGACCTTGGATTATATGGGTGGAGCTAGTGTCATCACGTGAGCCCTTGACAGCAGAAACGGAAGGCAATCATCAGACTCAAAGCACAGGAAGGATTCGGTGTGGGCCGCAGGGCGAGGAGACGGACCTCCATCCAGCAGCCCCCGGGACTGGATCCTGCGGCACCGAAGGAGCCTGGAAGTGGGTTCGTCACCAGAGCCGGGCCGCCGGCACCGGAGCACCGGGGGTCCTGTGCGTGAGCCCCTGGGGCCCGCCCGCTCCCACCCCACAGAGCTGAGTGTGAGTTCATGCTCCAGTGGCTGTGGCCACGTTAGAAAATCAGTATATCTGGGAGCCAGGGGTGCAGCGTTGCTGTGATGATGCCTCAGACGCGGGAGATGGAGCAGCCGGAGAGGCTGGGGAAGTGCTGGGGTCGCGACGGCCCAGACGGAGCAGAGGGGGCAGCAGAGCAGGGGGTGGACTGGAGCCGGGGGTTCAGACCTCGGCACCTGGAACATCGCAGCCCGTGAGGCCACGGGCCCAGGGCCCTCCCAAGGGGTGTGAGAGGGGGACCGAGGTGCTTATTCCTGGGGTTGGAGCTGCAGCTCGAGCCCCTGCGTTACAGACGGACTTTACCCACGTCTCCCGTGAGGCTTTTAACTTGTCCCCTCAGCCTTGTGGTCAGAGGTCCCAGGGCCTCGTCCTCAGTGCCCACCCTGCGGGGGTGGGACGGTTTACTGCCACCCGCGAGCGGTGCTGGGGGCAGCATTCTGGGCCGGGGGCGACTGCGCACTTCTCACACCTGTGATGGTCTTGGGTGCTGCCGGAGCCCTGAGGGCATCTTGCGGAGAGGACGTCTCTAGCCGTGGGAGCTGCTGTGTCCCTTTGGCCGTTTACATTTTCTCTTCCATGGATCTTTCCCAATCACGCGTTTCCCGTCCAGACCCCCTGAGTGGATGAACTGGCTGTTCGGTATAGAAGGGCTGTACTGTGGGTTTTGACTCCTATGATGAGCGCTGTTAACACTCAAACATTTTTTAAAGAAAGGCAGCACTGCTGGTGAGGGAAGGGAGGAGGGTCCTGCCACGCGGGGCAGAGGCCCGGGCGCTGTATCCACGCTTGCGGGCAGTAGACGTTTCAAGGATGAGCCGGGGCGCCAGCCACGCCGCACTGAGGTGCACCCTGGGCCTCCTGCTGCTTGGGCTCAAGTGTGAGAGGACGGAGTCTGCTGAGCGAAGAGCCGTCGGCAAAGAAGAGCTGGGACGTGATGTCTGGGGAGGTTCTCAGCCCGTCTGGATGGAGGAAGATGCCAGCATTCAGTGGTGGCTTCCCCGGGCGTGGCCTGAGCAAAGCTGGGGGGCACATGGCCAGGCCGGGCAGCCACCCTGGCAGGAGCCAGACTGAGGAGCAAGTGCACGCACGGACAGTGGCGCAGAGTCTGCCCCGACGGAGCCCCCGCCGCCACGGGCGTCCTCGGCTGGCTCCTTGCAGGAGGTCTCTGTGTGCCTCCAGGCGGTCCTGCTGCTCTGGGGACCCCGACAGATAGACGTGGGGAGATAAGCGCGTCCAGAAGAGTCTCCAGGAAGTGATTTCTGAGCGGTTCTGGGGTCTCTGGGTCTGATCTGCTAATCTGGTAGACTTAGGGCACTGAGGACCGGTCTGCAGGGGTAAAGAGGCCACTGGTGGGCCATGCTGTGATGTGGCCAAGCTCCTCGGAACATGGCTGGGGTTCCCCGTGGAGGCCCTGCAGAAGGAGAGCCCAAGGGGCTGGCCAGTGGCCGGGAGGGCCCAGGAGGAAGCCCCTCAGTCCTGGGGCGGCGGTGCTGAGGCAGCTCAGAACCACACTCGGGGCTCCATCCCGTGAGCCGCTGGGTGACAACACACAGGTCACACTCGCGGTCGCTGCTTCACCGTCCATTCTGCCAGTCTCGTCGGCAGGAAGTCACATCTCGCTGCACTTTCGCTCGCCTTCCTCCGAATATCAGTGAAGCTGAGCATCCTTCCACACACTCGTTCGCTGCTTGTGCCCCTGTCCTGTGGGGTGCCCCGGGCAGAAAGTAGCAGGCCTGACCCTGGGCTGGGAAGGCCCGCTGGCACAGATGGTCCGGCCGGTAAACAGCTGATGGAAAACTTGCCCCAAATGGTGGGAGGGGCTCATTGTGCCCCAGCTGTCCAGACAGTGTGGTCTGCCTGGACGCCTGCTTCCCTTCCGGGTTGCAGAGGGTGCCTGGGTGACGGAACCGCAGCGCACACCACGGGTGCTGAGTCACCAATGCATCTGCCCGGTGACGCGTGTTGCGGTGGCCGGCGCAGGGGGGACGCAGCACAGGCCGACTCCACCAGGCAGGCTCCGGGGCTTGAGTGGTTTCCTCTGTGCTTCGCCCAGGTGCTTTCCGTAAGCTGGTTCTGCTTTCTGTCCTTCCCTGATGGTGTGCTGAGTCCTTCCAGCGAATCCCCGGACCTGGGGATGGTGTGGGGACCCTGCTGCCGCTCCGTCCTCCTCCCTGTGGCCTCAGTTCATCTTGGCATCTGCAGGGGGAGCCCCACCTCGCTCTCCCTCCGCCTCCACCTTCCCGTGGTGGTCTGGAAACAGCCCCTCCGTGGGCTTTGCTTGGATCTCGTTGACACTGTGAGCCAGGGTGGGGACAGTGACGTGTCATCACGTCGAGTCCTCTGTGCGTGAGTGTTGGTCTCGCTCTTCTGCGAGGGTCCCACGCACGTTTTGTAAGCTCTCCACGAAGCCCTGCCATGTCTGTGAGGTTGCACCCCAGGAACCTTCTGTTTTGTTGCCACGACGCGCGGTGCTGCTCGCTTTCCTGCGGATACACAGAACTGCGGTGGACCTTTAGTTCTTAGCTGGCCGAGCGTTGATCTTACATCTGGACACCTTGCAAAAGTCTCCTAAATTCTACTGAATCGACTCAGTTCTTGGGGTTCTCTTTGTGGACATATCTTCTGCAAACAGGTTGGTTTCATTCCTTCCTCTCCAGTCTGTATGGGTCTTCTTTCTTTCCCTTATCCTGTCCCAGTGGTCGAGGCCTCCAAGGTGGGGTTGACTAGGTGGTGACCGTGGCCGTCTGTCTCAGTTCTGACTTGACAGGGAATGTTTCTCCGTGAACCACGGTGGTTGCCAGGCCCCCACACCAGGCTGGGGAGGCTCCCCGGGTGCCATATCCGCTGCACGTTTCATCATGAAAGAAGCTGAATCCTACCTGATGCTTCCTCTGCAGCCATTGAGAGCATCCCTGTGACCTGTGCACGTGACGAACCTTTTCAGTCTGGACCCAGCCTAGCCAGCATGTCACGTGGCTGGGTCTGCCTCCAGGACCGTGTCTGACACAGAACTTGTCTTCCTCACCATCTTCTCTTCCACCTCATAAACAAGCTGGGAGTTTTTCCTCCTCTCTGCTTTCTGCTGCTTTGAGTAACATTTAGATTATCCTCTCAAACGTTGGCCGACTTCCCGCAAGGCCTCCTCAGCCTGGTGTTTCGGGGGGAGGCGTTTCCAGGAGTCTCTGATTCTTTCTTATTTAATAGTTTTAGGACTACTTAGTTGTCTGCATCTTCTTGAGTCACTTGGTAGTCCGTACCTCTTTCTGGATGTGCCCATTTCACAGAGTGTTCCACGTACGTGCTGGTGTCCGGCTCCGCTGTGAAAGCTCCGCGGTACCTGCAGGTGGTCAGCTTCATTCTGATTGCTGCTCACTCGTGCTCCCCCTCTTTCCTGATCGCACAGAGGTTTGTCAATTTACTAAGTCTTTTCAAATAACTAGCATTTGGCTTTGTTGATCCTTTCTATTTCATTCTTGTGTTTTTTGTCTCATTAATTTCTCTTCTTATCTTTACAGTTTCCTTCCTTTTGCTTGCTTGGGGTTATTTCCAAGTGGAGTGTTTAGCTCTTTAATTTTCAGCCTTTAAAATTTTATGATGTAAACATTCAAGGCAATAAATTTTTCTTGAAGTCCGTTTTCGCTGCATTCCATCCGTTTTGATCTGTAGTATTTTCATTACTTTTTCGTTCTAATAATTTTTGAGCGTCTGTTATAATTGCTTATTTGACTTGAGTTCTTTGAAAGGCTGTTTTTCACTTTCAGAAAGCTTGGGGTTTGGGAGCTTTTTAGTTATCTTTTAAAAATCCATTTCTCACCTATCTGAATGGTAGCCTGTATACTGCTGATTTAGGTATCTGTGAAGACTTGCTTCGTAGTCAAGCAGATGATCCTTTTTACAAATGTTCCACGTGGACTTTAAAAGGCCACAGTCTCCTCCAGCCATGTTCATTTCCCTCTCTTGCTCTCACACGCTCAGTAGGTCAAGCTTACTTAATGTTTGCTCAAGTCTTGCGTATCTTGTTTGGTTGTTTTTCTGCCTGCTTCTATCGAAGACCTCGACAGTGGGTTCACCAAGTTCTCCTTGTAGTCATGTCAGTATCTGCTTAATATGTTTTAAAGTTGTTGTTAGGTGCACGTGCATACAACTTTTAGAATTCTTATATCTTCCTGTTGAGTGAAATCTTTTACAATTATGAGGTGAACCTCTTTGGCTCTAGTACTGCTCTTTGCAGTAAAGTCTATTTGAACTAATATTAATACCATTTCTCCAGCATTCTTTGGTTAGTATTTGTATATCCTTTTCTCACCCTTTTGCTTTCAACCTTTCTTTGCTCTTATTAGGTGTATTACTGTACTTACAAACTGCTTCTAGATGGACTTTTAAAAATCTAGTCTGACAGTCTTTGCTTTTCAATTTAATCCAAACCAAGTTTAATCCATTTACATTTATTGTAATTACTGATATAATTTGTGTTTAGTTGTACTATATAACTTGTGCTTTCTATTTCTCCTACTTCTCCTGATCTTCTTTCCCTTTATTTCTTATGTTTTTTTGTCTTTTTCATCCTTGTTTCTATTTTTTTCCTCTATTACTTTGAAAGTTATAAATTCTATTTCTGTTCTTTTAGTGATGGGCCTAGAAATTTTAACATTTATTTGTGAGTTGACAATGTCTAAAGTTAAAGTTAATTCAGGGATTTTAGGTCAATTTAGCTTTCTTGCCTGCTTTCCGTTTTACCTGCTATTATTTTCCAGTATTTTTAACACATTGTGGTTTTTCTTGGTTCTAAAAATTAGATATCATTGAATCTGTTTTTTGTATTCTGTCCCTTTTCGAGTTTATGATGTATGGACATGCACATGCACTCCAAGAAAAAGCAGGCTCTTTTTCACTAAAAGAACTTCCTTTGCTATGACCTTTCATTGGGGCCATTTTCCCCTGAAAACTCTGTTTCCTCTGTCTTCTGAAAAAGAATGTTGCGGGGTTTATAGCTATAGCTTGACAGAACTCCGGCAAGGGTGCACTGTCTCTGGCACCCGTCGTTGCTGTGGGGCGTCTGCCTTCCGTTCTTGCCGCTCCTGGTTCTACTCTCGGCTGCCCTTTTGTTTGGGTCTTTCTTCATATTTACTTCAGTTGTGTGTGTTTGTTTTTAATTTTGCTTTTTTATTAATCACATAGGTATATATTTGTTACCACTACGAAGTAACCACTTGCTTATTGCTTTTTTTTAATTGTGGTAAAATATACACAGCATAAAATTGATCATTTTAACCGTATTTAAGTGTACAATTCAGTGGCATTAAGTGCATTCACAATGTGTGCAACCGTCACCACTGTCTATATCCAGAACTTTTTCATCATCTCAAACAAAAACTCTATATGCATTAAGCAATCATTCTCCTCTTCCCCCTCCCACAGCCCCTGGTAACTACTGTTTCACTTTCTGTCTCTGTGAATTTGACTCCTCTAGGGACCTCATGTAAGTGGAATCACATAATGTTTGTCCTTTTGTGTCTGGCTTATTTCAGTGAGCATAATGTCCTCAAAGTCCATCCATGCTGTAGCACATGTCAGCATTTGCTTCCTTTTTGAAGCTGAATAAATTCCATTGTACATTGTGTGTGTGTGTGTGTGTGTGTGTGTGTGTGTGTATTTGTTTTTGTCATCTGATGGTGGACACTTGGGTTGTTTCCACCTTTTTGGCTATTGTGAATAGTGCTACTCCTATGTACCTTGATGTACAAGCATCTGTTCAGGTTTCTGCTTTCAGTGCTTTTGGATCTATACCCAGAAGTGGAATTGCTGGATCATATGGTAATTCTGTGTTTAATTTTTTGAGAAACTGCAACACTGTTTCACACAGCAGCCACGCCATTTTACATTCCCACCGGCATCTCATGAGGGCTCCCAATCGCTGTACATCCTCATCAACACTTATTTTCCTTTATAAAAATAAAATAAAAGCGATCCTGATGGGTGTGAAGTGGTGTCTCCTTGTGGTTTGACTCGCGTTTCCCGGATGACATGATGTTGAGCATCTTTACATGTGCGTATTGGCCATTTGTGTGTCTTTGGAGAAACGTCTTTTCAGGTCCCTTCCTTGCCCTTTTTTTTTTTTTTTTTTTTTTTTTTTGCGGTACGCGGGCCTCTCACTGTCGTGGCCTCTCCCGTTGCGGAGCACAGACTCCGGACGCGCAGGCTCAGCGGCCGTGGCTCACGGGCCCAGCCGCTCGCGGCATGTGGGATCCTCCCGGACCGGGGCACGAACCCGCGTCCCCTGCATCGGCAGGCGGACTCTCTACCACTGCGCCACCAGGGAAGCCCACCCATCTGTTTTATGTTACAATTCACACACAGATATTTCAGAATAACAATGTTGATATTATCATCACCAACAATAGTATTACTGCCAGGTATTTTTCATTTTGGGTCTGTAGCCCTAGAGATACATGGTCGATTCACTGCGGCCTCGTGTCATCTGGAATGTTTCTGTCTTTGCAGTTCACTTGTTTCATCTTTGGGTTTTTAGAAATTGCTTTTTAAATTTAATTTTGTTTGCAATTCTGTGAAGCGTCTGCACGATTCTGAGACCAAATCTATAACAGGAGGGGATGCCCCGCCTCAGCCTGCGGGAATCTGGTGGCCACTCAGGTGCCAGGCGGAGACAGCTCTGGGGCATGGGGTGGGGGGCGGGGGCTGGCGAAAGGGGGGCAAAAGAAGCCCCGGCCCCAGGAGCTGGCCTGACACCCTCACCTGCCAGTTTTTCCTCCCGCCCAGGTTGCCAGGCAGGAGGGGAGGGTCATCCTGACCTCAGGGCTGCCGTACCACAAGGTGAGGACCCCACAGATGACTCACATCTGAGCCTCGACTTCCTGAGCCGCCCACACCTCAGGGTCTGCTTGTCGTGGGGCCAAGGGGAGGGGGGCTGAGCGGCACCACTGCCCCACCCTGGGCAGAGCGGAGGCTCTCGGCCTGGAGCTGGGAAGGCGGGGCCTGGGTGGGCTCTGGGTTCTGGCCCACCGCTCGACGGCTGCATGTGTCCACAGCTCCGGGCCCAGGTTGGGGCTGGGCGCTGCCTCTCGGTGGACTGCTCCCTCAAGGCCCGGCAGCAAGCCACAGCCGTGATCAGGCATTTCAACGTGCGTGTCACCCACTCGGACATCTTCAGCCGCTGCCAGGTGGGTGCTGCGTGCCCCTTGCTGGCCCTGGGCCAGTGTGGAAGCCCCAGGCTCTGACAGGCGAGGCCCGCGAGGCCCTGGCGGTGGCGGGATGGCCTTGATGTTTCTGCCCATGTGAGCAGTGGCCACTGCCTGGTCTGTGCGTTTTCTCCTCTCCGCCACCCCCAGACGCCCATGCCCAAGGCACGGGGGAGCTTGGCGGGGGTGGGGTGGGGGAGGGGCGGTCACTGTAGTCTGTGGCCAAGAGGTGGCAGAGCGTCGGGGCCCGCATGGCCAAGGTGGGCAGCTGAGAGTGAAAGGGCAGCTCAGGGCGAGTGTCCAAGCTCAGGGTTGGGAATGTCCTCCTGGCCCAGGGCTGGCCTCCCACTGGGCCTCTGGAGGGAATACAGGGAACCCACCAAAGTGCATCTGTCTGGGGCGGATCCCATTTTCCGAGGGCAAGGTCCAGAGCCATGGATTGCTGCTGGGTCCACCCTGACGGCTAGAAAGGTCTGGCTGAGGAAATCCCCAGGTCGGGGCAGCCGTACCCAAGGTTAAGATCCGTGAGGAGTCTGGGGACTGGGCGCCAGGGAGGGGGCACCCCTCCCCTCCCCTGCTGGCCTGGGTGCCCTGTCGTGAGCTGTGCAGCTGAGGGGAGGCAATGCGGCCTTTGGGCCCGGCCCTGCCGGGCTGGGGTATGGCTGCCCTCGGCGTTGGGGTCTGCACGGGTGCGGCAGGCAGGGAGGGCCGGGGCCGGTCCCCGTGCAGGGTGCTGGCTCTTCCCAGAATGTTCTGGAGTTCAGGCCATGACGATGTTGCATTGGGAGCGGCTCCCGAAGCCCAGCTGTTTGGTGACAGCTCAGCCTGGCTTCCCCCATCCGGGTACACGTGGAGGCCGGCGGGGCCCCGCACTTCTGCACAGTCCCCCAGGCCGGCGCCCAGCAGGTGGGAGGGAGGGAGGAGGGAGGGAAGCCCCTGTTTTCAGGTCCTTGGACCCCCACCGCCTGGCCTGGGGTGCAGTCTGTGCAGAAGCTGGGCCCCTGCCCTGCCAGGACGGACGGTGGCCAAGCCGGGCGGCGGGAAGTGCCTTCCCTTGGGCTGGAGCTCGGGAGGACGGGACCGGGTCCCTGCTCAAGGCTGCAAGTGTTGTAAAGACCCCAGGACGTCAGGCGAGGCCTGCGGGGGGGCATTTTCCTGAGCTTTTCAGAGCCTCTGCTGGTGTCTTCTTGAGAAAACGGAAATTGGGTAGCCAGGAGGAAAACGCCACTCGCGCCGCAGGCCACTGGCTGGGGGGTGCCTGAGCCTTCGGACCTGCGAGGGCCAGGCGCAGAGGGCGGCCGCTGCCCTTCGCGGGAAGAGCACCCAGGGCCCCGCTGCCCTCACCCCACGTGTGCCCTGCCTCTTGGCCCCGCCGCTGCCCTGCCCCGGCGTGGGCCCCGTAGGGGGGCGTGGAGCTGGTGCAAAGGCAAGAGACAGAGCCGCACTCTGGCGGGGCCAGCCAGTGCCCCCGGGAGACAGGAGACAGTCCCAAGGGGGCAGCGGGGCCCAGGGAGGCCGCAGCAGGCGGGACAGATTTGCAGCATTCTAACCGCAGGGCGGGGAGGCAGGAGACCTGGAGCAGGTGGTGCACCTGCCCATGTAAGGTGTGGGGCGGGGGGGCGGGGGGGCGCGCAAAGGCGAGGCACAGAAGATCCAGGATACGATTCACAGGCGCGGCTGGATCCTAGGTTTTAGGCTGAGCCCCTGGCCGGCGGCCCGGCAGGTGCTGGGTCTGGGCTCTCGGGAATCTGGTCTGGAGGGCGCGCCGGGGTACACCAAGCTCTTGGGGCGGGGGGAAGGGGCTTACTGCCCAGCTGGGGCCCTGCCCAGCGCTGTCCTCCTGTGGTAGATGTGCACACATTACACACGTGCCCAGCTGGTGAGGAGGACAGAGACAGGGTCCACGGCTCAGGGCCCAGAAGCAGAAGGTGGCCACACCAGTGGCCACACGGGGCTGCCGGGAGTGGGGCGGGGCGCCAGGCAGAGACCTGTGTGTGCGGCCACACGGGTGGCAGGTGGGAGCCTGGGTGTGAGGCTGGGCAGCAGCGCCCAGTGGGCCTTAGTCGGGAAGGGGGTCCCAGGGCCGGGGAGCCTCTGAGGCCTGTGGCTGTCCGGCAGCCTCCAGCGGGGCTCAGCTCCAGAGCGAGGCAGGTTGGGTGTGCCCCAGGGCAGGACCCTCCCTGGGTGGCAGACAGCTGTTTGGGGACATCTACATCTGTGCACAAGGACCCCAAAAGGCCGGCATGGCAGGGCCAGGCGGGCAGAGAAGGGGGTCCCTGAGAAGCTCGGATTTCTGCATTTGAGCCCAGCCTCGCTCACCACAGAAGCATCCGGGGCAGGGTGGGAGGACCCAGCTGGCTCTGGGTTAGTGGACTGGTTCCCACCGTGGTCTTCAGGCCGTGGAGCTGGTCACGATGAGCAGAGGAGTCTCACTGCCGACTTGCAGCAGTGTCTGCACCCGGGCTGGGCACCTCGGGCCATGCTCCCCCCCGCCTGCCCCCAGAGCCCCTCGGTCACGGTACTCGCGGCCTCCCCTCAGGAGCTCAGCCTGAGCAGCGGCCAGGAACGGCTGCCCGCCCAGCTCCAGAGCGATGCTGTCCTCGGGGCCGGCCCAGGGGAACCAGTGGCCCTCTCGCAGGTGGACCCCAAGAAGCCCAGAAAAGGGGCTGCACAGATGCCCCGAGGTGACGGCCTGAGGCCCAGTGACCAGGAGCTCCTTGCGGCTGCAGACCCTGCTCTGCACTGAGAGGCCTCGGCCAGGGCCAGGGTGGCTCCGAAGCCCATCTGGACATCAAAGGGCACTGGCCGCCGGCCAGCAGGGAGCAGCACGCTTAGGACTGACCCAGAGAGCGCCTCCGTGCTGTGCTCAGCCGGCAGGGTCCTGTCCTGCGCCCCCGAGGGCCCGAGCACCCTGGACGCTGGCTCAGAGCCTCTGCTGCCCCTGCCCGGGCCAGAGCTGGTCGCCTCCCTGGAGAGCTCCCGCCGCCAGGCTGAGTTTCCATTTTCTTTCCCTTCCTTCTGCTATTTTGGTGCTGTTCCCAGAGGGAAAACCCACTTGACACACGAAGCGTTCCCAGAGCCTGCCCGGCCACTCTCGGGGCTGCTCGTCGGGGTGCGAGGCCAGGGCAAGTGAGGCTGGAGGGACTGTGTGCCCGGCCACGTGGGGGAGGCCCCTGTCACAGGGAGGTGGCCCGCCCGCCCACCCCGGGGCCCAGTGGGCTAGGGGCAGTGGGTCTCTCGTAGAGGGCAGGGTCTTGGCCCACGAAGTTGGCGACTTGGGCCTGGGACTGTCCATCGGGAACGTCCGCCAAGAGGACATTCCCAGTGCTGTCCACCATGGGAAAGGATCTTATCAAAGAAATTTGAGTTTAAAAAAACCCTAAGCAGGAGCCCAGGCGTGGCCGGGCATAACGTCTATTTTTCTGTTCCTCCGGCCCCCTCTGCTGTGGTGCGGATTGGGCCGTGGCCCCAGTGACGTCAGCCCTTAGAAGTGGGCCCCAGGAGGGGAGAGGCCACTGCAGGATGACAGTCACCCCACCTCAGGGAGCTCTCAGCAGAGCCAGCTCAGGGGTCTCCAGGAAGGGGAGGGTGATGGGCGGGGAGCCTGCAGTTACGGGAGGCTGGGCCTCGGGGACAGGCTCACAGACCCCCCCCGGGAGACCCCAGGTCTGGGCAGGGGCCCTGAGAGGGTGGAGGAGGCCGCCCAGGCTGATCTCTGGCACGGGAACGGGTGTGGGCAGAGGGCTCTTGGGGCCTGGGCATGCGAGGGGAACCCCGGGCCAGTGGCCCCCCAGCGCACACACCCACAACTTGGGGGCCTGCAGTGGTGGGGGCCCCGGAGCCCTCCCAGACCCAGGGGCCGGCCGGGGCGCCCATGCCCAGCCTGTCCCCGAGCACGGAGACCCTCCCTATACCCTGATGGCCAACTGCAGATGCAGGAACAGACAGGAAGAGGCGCAGCGGCCACTGACCCCGCCCCTCCCCGGCCTTTGTGCTACGTGGCCCCCAGCCCCGTTCCCACACTCGGTGCCCCCAGGGTCACACAGGCACAGAGGCTGCAGAAGGAGCGGCCCCTACCCTGCACAGGCAGAGACCCCGGGCGGCTGGCTCCTGTCACAGGCCTCGGGGGTGGCGGGAGCTACCAGACAGGTTTCATCAGGGGTTGGGGCCCAGCACGCCCCAAGACTCAGGATGCCAGCCGGGTGTTGGCCCCGTCGGCAAGCTCAGCGTAGCCCCCCGGAGGTGACAGCAGGGTGGGCCCAGCTGATGGCCCCAGGAGGCCCTCCCCCCAGCCTGCAGGGCCTTCCTCTCGGTCCCACCCCTCCCCTCTGGGTCTCGTCCAGAGCCCAGCCTTGGTTCCCACCAGATGGCTCTTGGGGGAACTGAGGACCTGGATCGCACGGGCCTGGGGACCCCTGCTCCCGGTGGCCCACTTCTTTAGGAAGGATCCTGGGCTGGTGTGAACTGAGGACCTGGATCGCACGGACGCAGGGCTGCCTGGTCACCAGCCGTCTGGTAGTCTGCCACCATGCCTGCCCCACGTGGGACTCTCATCCCCCCGCAGGGCGACCAGGGGCCCCCATGCGGTCCGAGATGTGTGCTGAGGCCCTGGGAACAGCCTGGGCCAGGGGACCTGCTGGTCAGCGCCCGGGGAGGTCGGGTGTGCGAGTCCCCAGCCCAGCTCCCGCCAGGCGCCCATCCAGGCACCCGGCTCCTTGCTCCTTTTGTGTCTGTCTGCGGGGAAGGTGCCCCGGGGCCCGGCGGTCAGGGCCACTCCCCTCTGGACCCTGGTCCTCACCGTGTGCTTCTAAGAGGTGCTCCCATGTGCAGTCTGGGGCCCCCCAGGATGTACCTCCTGGATGTTGACGGATGTTCACTTTTTAAAAGGGCCGAGATGCTTCAAGTCAGAACGCAGAGGACGCAGACTCGCCTGACAGAGGACAGGCGTGTAGCCCAGACAGGTCACAGTGCAGGGTGGGACGGCGGGCACACTGGTGCACAGACACACAGGATGGAGGGACGAGTCCACAGCCACGGCCAAGACACTGGCCCCAAGACAGGCTGGTGTGACATGGCCTCAGGGGGAGCTAGTGCAGGCCAGAGAGGACAGGCCTCTTGGAGCTGGAGGGAGGGGCAGAGACCATGTGGGCACCCTCGGCTCTGTGCTCTCAGGCCCAAGGTCAGTAAGACACCTTGGGCCGCAAGAGGACACCCAAAACACAAAGTCTGGGGTCTCCCATCCTGCTGCTCTGTGCCCTCCTGGCCCACGTCAGTGCCACTCTCTGAGCCCCAGCCACGGAGCCAGCAGGAGCCACTGGCCAGAGGTGTCAGTCCAGCTCTAAACCCGCCGCTCAGTGGGCTCGAAAGAAAGGGGAGGGAGGGCGGGGCGCAGATGACCTGCCTTCTGAGCGAGGGGCAGGCGATGCCAGCCAGGCCCGTGGGGTGGGTGGGGGAGGGCACCCATCTCAGTCCGAGGGTCCTGTGGCCGGGGCTGGGGCTGGCGGAAGGGCAGAAGGCGCACCCTCCCCCAGATGTCTGACATCACAGCCCACGAGCTAAATCACATGAAATGCGGACTTCAGGGTCCGTAGATAAGGTTTTGTTGGCAGCAGCCCCGCCTGTGTGTTCGTTCACACACTGCCCACAGCTGCTTTCGCAGAAACCAAGCAGCCCTTCCAGGAAAGCCCCCGCCCCCCACCCCGCTGCTGGGGTCGGTGGCAGGGATGACCGGGCCCAGGGGCCAGGCTGGCATCCAGCAGGGAAGGTGGTCTCTTCTTCCTTTTGAGTACTGCCAGCTCCAAAGACAGGGGGCCTGGCCCAGGATAGCGGGCCTAGCTTCTGCAGACCCTCTGTCCCCTGAGCCCCGGATGCAGCAGGCAAGACAGGCTCACCAGCCTTGGGGTCAGGGGCCAGAGGCAGCCAGCCCCTCAGGGCTGCAGATGGAGGAGGCCCCAGGGAGCTGTGGATTGGGTCTGGGGAGGGTCCTCAGGGTGACAGAGTAGGGCCTGCCAGGCAGTGACTACTCCATCTGTGTCCGAACAGAGCAGGGGCCTTTGGGTCGATGGGCAGTGCAGTGGGTGCCCTGTGGGTGGGCAAGCAGCAGGAGCAGGCATGTGTCACCCCCACTCCCACCCGGCCACCTGCCCCTCCCCATCCGCACGGGTCAGACCGGCTGGGGTGTGGGGGCACCCCCTTCCCAGCCCCTCCCAGGCAGCCCCACTCTCCGCCCACCCGCCACCCTGAGCGGGGCCACTGTGGGTGGAGCTTTGCTGAGAGCCCATCATCGGGTACATCTGGGACCAGCACAGACCCTGAAGGTCTCCACAGGGATACGAGGTCTCCACAGGGGAGCAGCGTGGCAGGTGGATACCTGGGCAGGTGGGGGTCTAGGTGTGCCCCCAGCCAGCCAGGGGTAGGGCAGGGCCTCGGGAGAAGGAAAGGTGCTCTCCTCCTTGGAGCTGGGGGAGTGGCGGGGGAGAGTGCAGTGCGGGGGGGCCCCCGGGAAGTGGGGGGCTGAGCTGGGTAGGGACTGCTTCTTCCTCCCCCCATCTCGTCAGACGCACTGCACCAGGCGCAGGTGGCAGTAGAAGAGGGGGCCCTCTCCTGCTTGGCCTGACTCGGTGGCCCTGGAAGGTGCAGGAAGGGGGAAGGGCCGGGGGACGCCTGCCCTTGGGCTCAGCCCCACGCCCACCCCTCCACACTGCCAGCGCCCTGACTCGTTCCAGCCTGCTGTCCACACCGGTCCCTCCTGACCGCACTGGACCCCACATCACACCCCAGCTCCTGCAGCACCTGAGCACCCACTCTCTCCACCAGGCCTGCCAAGCCCCAGTTTATATGTCACCTCCTCCAGGAAGCTCTCCAGGCCCCCAGCCCAATCCTGGGAATACCACCACCCTTTGGAGCCCCCCTCTCCTTGGGCTGAGAGCACGGGGGCAGGACTGTCCCCTGGCCCCCTGTGCAGGCCTGATGTGAGTGGGTGACAGACTCCAGGCTGCAGGGCTGCCACCTGCTGTCTGAGGGCCCAGCTCCACTTGTCGGTGGGAGGAGGACAACCAGGGCTGCCCCCAACCCGTACCGCATCGGCCCCTCCCCGACTTCCCCAGCCTGCCACCCCTCTCTCCGCCGGCTGGCGCCCGCCCCCTCCCACACGGCCCTGGGCAGCCGAGGTCCTCCGCCCCCGCCCCCGCCGGCGCGGGAAGGCTGGCGGGCGGGCGGCCGTTTGCTTTTGAATCTGGGCCGGGCGCCCTGAGTGGCCCTTTCAAAGGCCGGCGGGGGTGGGGGCCGTTCCCAGGCGCGCCCCGCCCTCCGCGCCGCCCCTCCTCCCGCTTTCCCACGCGCCCGCCGCCGGCGGTTCTCACGGCCCGCGCCCCTCCCCCGTCTGGGAACGGCTCGCGCCTGCCGCGCTGGGGGTGCCCGGGAGCCCCGGGAAGGGGGCGCCTCCCGGGCTCATCGGGGACGGTGGAGGGGTATGGCCACCTGGGGGGGGCTTCGGGACCACTGGGAGGGGGCTGTGTGCCGCCTGGGGGTGTGCTCGAGGGAGGGGTGCTATGTGCTCGCAGTGGGGTGCTCAGGGGCCACAGGGGAGGTGTACGTGCCGCCTAGGAGGGTGCTGGGGCTGTGGCGGTGTGGACGGTGGGGGGAGGGGGAAAACCAGCTAATGGGGATAACTGGGGGCCACGGAGTGGGGGTGTGTGCTGCCCAGCGTCTTGCCAGGGATGGGCGTCAAGGGGGATGTGCTGCCTAGGGGGAGGTGCTGAGGGGCCAAAGGGGATGGGGAGCCACCCCAGGGCCTGGGTCCAGAGGGCATCCTCTGGCCCAGATTCTGTTTGATGTAACCCAGGGCACGTGGCTACCCACCCACCCTCACCTCACAGAGAGAGCTAGGGGGTCCTGGCCATGCCTGCCTGGGGACAGTGTGCACTGCTCCTCGTTGGGGTCTCCCTGCCGTGGGAGCACGTCCGGGGCCTCCCGTGCAGCTCTCTCACTTTCTCTGTTCCTTCTATGAGCCTGGGAGAGCTGGGTGCCGGACTTGGGAAATGCAAGGACAGACCCTGATAAGCGCGAACTTCAGAGCAGAATCCCATGTTTCATCTGAAATTCACATAGTGGTCCGCGTTCTCCCTGGCCCCCCTGGAGGGGGGCTGTGACTGTCTTGTGTCAGAGTCCAGGATGCGACGAGAAGGGGGAGACTTGGCCACCTGTCCAGGCCCAGTGGCTCACACCCCTCTGTCTGCCTCAGTGGACACTGGCCCGACCCATCCAAGTGAGCTGGACGTGGGGTCTCATTCTGACTGGCTTTAGATGGCCTAAGCTGGGCTGTCAGTCCGGCTGTCGCCATGCAGCGGGGTCTGCACGTCCAGGTCCTAAGTGGGCCCTGGGCCGGGGCTGGCACAGTTGGAAGGAGAAGGGGGTGAAGGCTTGAGAGGACCAAGGTACACAGGGCGGGGGTGACCAATTCCCGGGCCATAGGCCTGCCGGCCCCAGAGAGCCTGAGGGAGGGGCTCAGACCCTCCCGTGTGTCCCTAACCGGGGTGGCCCTAACCGGGCAGTGCCCCTCAGTCAGGCCTTGTGTCGTCCAGACTGTGTCCTGGACACCATGCTTATCTTTCTGCCCGGGGCACGTGGCTTTCCTCCCATTGTCCCAGATGCCACTGTCCCCTCCCCATCTGCTGGGAAAGGCGGACTCTCCCGGTCAGGACTCCTCCCACCCCAGGAACACACCTCCGGACCTCCACCCCCACCCCCACCCCCGTGCGGGGCACTGCAGGCTGCTGGGCGAGCACTCAAAGGCACATCCACTCACGCAGGCCCCTTGTCCTCACGTGACATGCCGGGTCACACAGGCTCCGTGTTCACATGCCTGACTCACGCCCACACGTGGACACACTCAGCTGCTCCAAAGCTGGTGCCCTTGCACCCCGAGGACCTGGGTGCTTCTGAGACACACGCCTGCGGAGTGCCAGTGCACACGCGTGTGCCCAGACCTGGCGCTGTCAGGGTCTGTCACAGACCGCAGGCCCCGGCACCCGTGGCCCCTGACCCCCCAGGGTGCCGACAGCGCCAGAGGCCCATCCCCCGCTCTGTCTGCGGAGACATTGTCCCGGCCCCACAAAGGGGATGGACCGTGGCCTGGTGGGGGAGGGGCCGGGCCTGTGGGAACTGACCTTCCTGGGCCTGGGGGCAGGGCGGGCACTCAGCGGGGCCCCTGCAGGGCTGCCATCCTAGGTCTCCAGCAGTGGGGATAGAGGGCCGCAAGCCTGCTTCACAGGTCAGAAAAGCACTGGCTGGGATTTTAAACCTTCCCAGGCAGGCCCCATCTCAACCACACACCTCCCCGGGGGCCTGGGGCCTGGTCCTGCTGCCCCAGCTTGTGCCCCTGGCTGGCAGGTTGGGGGTTGAACCCTGCAAGTGCCTGGGGTCTCGGCTGTGGCGGGAGGGGCCCCAGTTCTCCCAGACCCCGACCCAGTGCCAGGGCCAGCAGGGCCCTCCTGGGCCAGGCCAGCTTGTCTTGAAGGGGGCTCGGGGGGCAGCTGACCCAGGACCCCTCGAAGTGCTGCCGGACAGCGTGGGAGAGTGAGGTGCGGAGCAGACCCAGGGCGGCGCCTAAGTGCCTGTCCACGAGGTGTCAGGCCCGCCCCCAGGCCGGGGGTCTTTCATACCAGCCCTTTGTCCCTGGCCCTGCACCATTTGTTGGGGGCAGCTCTGGGGGGTCATGGTGCACAAGGCAGCCCTGGGAGGCCTCTGGACCCACCGCTCTCAGGACCTCAGGCAAGGTGGGGCAGGGGGTGGCGCTTGGCAGGGACCAAATGGGCCATAGGGCCCTGGGAACTGACACTGGTGCCCTGCAGCCCCTCTGGCACGAGTAGGAGACACTTGCCGAGTGTAGGTGTGTACGGGGAGGTGCCAGAGACCCCGCCACCCCACGCTGGCTTTTCTCGCCCAGTGCCCGCGCGGGGATGATGTTTATTTTCTTCTGCTCTTCTGTGCTTTGCTGTAAATTTGCTCTAAGTGAGCGAGAAATGGGCCACTACTCTAGAGCGTGTCACAGCTCCTCAGCCCAAGCCCCCTTCCGCCCTGCCCGTGGGGCCTCCTGGGGCCTGGGTACCAGACTGACCGTACCTCACATCCCACTGGGTGGTGGGCCTGGCCTGCCAGGGAGCATGGTCAGGCCGGCTGCTGGCTGGGCGGGGAGCCTTGCCCAGGTCCTGCTCAGAACTGGGTCCCTCCACTAGGCTCCCAGCCTGGAAAGGCCACTTCCTGCCGCCCTGTCCCCTAGGGACCGCTGGTCCTCTCTCACGCCCTGTGCCCTGGCAGCCCCTGGTGAGGCCCATCTCCCACCGCGCCCCCCTCAGCACCCCACTCGGGGAGGCCCGGGGCTGATGGGGCTTCAAGGGTGTTTATAAGCAGTTCGCACGGCGCTGCTCTCAGCCCTGGCAGGGGCTGGTGGGCTCTGGGCAGGAGTGTGTGCGAGGCCCCTCCCACCGCACTCTGTGGCCCAGTCCGGCCTGCCAGTGACAGCCCTCTCCCCACTCCCGGCACCGGTGCACCAGCCGTCCACTACCTGGTGGCACAGCAGACACCACGGACCACGGCAAGTGTGCGTCCACGGCTGGTGGGAGCAGACGTGCCTGGGGACACACAGTTCAGGACAGACCCCGTGACCTCGCCCCTGCTCAGCTCTGGCTGCGCTGGTGGCAGTCACTCCCCGGGGAGAGTGATGGGTGGGGGTGGGATTCCTGGGCTCAGAGCTGAGAGCTGGCCTGCTCATGGGCATGGCTCCCAGCACCTGGGAACCGACCCCTCAGCCCTCCAGCTTCCCCCTCCCCAAGTCCCAGTCTTAGAGGAACGGAGGGCGCCAGCTCGCACACCCGCCAAGCCCAGCGAAGGACTGGGGGCGCCTCCCAGGAAAGTGGCCTTTCCTGCCCTCCTTGGGCCTGGGGGGAGGGAACAGGCCGTAGAGGGCGGACCACCAGACCTGGCCTGCCTGGCTTTGGGTCCCGGACCACCACCAGTTCCCTGGGCCAGTCCCGGCTGGCAGCCCACCCCGGAGAGGCAGCCTCATGCCCTGGGGTTGGGCGTCACGGTGGACGTTGGCCCCAAGCACCCTCGGAAGCTGTGGCAAGCAGGCATGCAGGTGGACCCCTGGGACAGGGGAGCCAGGAACCTTCCCAGCCCCTCCTGCCCGACTCACCTGGCCCCTCCCACCCAGCCAGGCTCTGGGGGTGGAGGCCCGCCCTGCCCCCAGGCTCCCAGGCTGGATGGGGGCAAGGAGACGGGGCGGGACCAACAAGACCACACTGTCCACCCGTCCAGGGCGCCCATGGCCCCTCACTGGCGTCTGCCCAGACCTGCTGGCAGCCGAGGCTGGGGTCTGCACACGCCCTGCAGGAAGTGGACCTGGCTCAGACACCACCTGCACGCACCCCCTTGTCTGGGGGCTGGCGGGGTAAGGACCCTGCCAGGTCAGCCAAAGTGTGACCGTGAGCAAGCTACTCAGCCCCTCGGAGGCCCCTTCTCCACAACAGGAGGTCAGGGGCTCCGTCCCCCTTTGCGTGGGGAGGGTGATGGCTGTGCGCTCAGCTCCGAGCCCCACAAGGGTAGGGCCGCGGCCACCCACAGCAGGTGGTGAGGCAAGCGTTGCTGGGCCGTGAGGTGGACAGGATATGGACAGGGAAGCCCTGGGTGCCAGGCCCTCCTACAGATGGGGACCACAGGACTGGGGGTGGGCAGGTGGCCCAGAACTGGCTTTTCCAGCCGGGAGTGGGGGTGGGGGCCAGGGTGGCAGCAAGACCCGACAGTGGGCAGCGGCCGTGGGAAAACTAGCACCGGTGCTTCCCGAGGGTGGGGCCGGCCCTCACGGACAACAGCACCGGGCGTTTGTCTGCGCAGTGACTCAGCGTGAGCTGGCGGCCCCGCCCAGGCATACACACCACTAGGCCTGGGAAGGCTGGCGGACCCCTTGCGGAGGACCCCACCCCACCCTCCTCCCGCTAGCCGTCCCTCCCACACCTGCTGGTGCTGTCCCCTCGGGTGGCCTGGACAGGGAGAGCCTGGGCCTCTGTGGCAGGCAGCCCAGGGCAGCGGCCGGAGGCTAGACGGCCCGCCTTTTCTCAGCTTCTTCCCCAGCTGGGCCTGGAGTGACCACGGGCCTGACCTGCAGCCTGGGCTCTGCCCTCACTCCTGCCCCAAGAGCCCCTGGACCTGCAACCAGGAGGGCAAAGCCCACAGCGGTCTCCCTGTGCTGGAGGCCAGCCCAGAGTCTGGCCGCGGTCGGTGGGGGGAGGCCCCCAGAGAGGCCCAGGGGAGGGTCCTGCGTGAGGATCAGCCCCGCCCCCCCAGCCCCCGAGCAGAGGCGGCCCCGCCCTCTGGCGCCTGCCCACCCCCCGCCACCCCGGGCTGTGATGCTGGAGGCCAAGCAGTGAGGCCACAGGTAAAGCAGGCTCCGTGATGAAAGGCCGTGGGAAGAGGGTGGGGGGGGTGGCAGGGCAGGAGCCCTCTCCCCGCCCCAAGCCCGTGGCTCCAGGAGCCCGTGGCCACCGCCTACTACCCACCCCAGGCGCTCTGTCGTCCAGGGCACTGACAGGGCTCACCAGGTGAGGAGGGGGCCCGGAGCCGTCGCTTGAGCACCCATCGCGGCCCCTCCTCCCCGTGGACAGGCTCACCCCCCCTCCCGTGACAGGATACCTGCATGTACCCGCCTGGGAGCTGGGTTTCAGCGGGCGCCCGGGCCCCCCACCCCATCTTCTTGCCTCGCTCTGGGAATCCTATGTCCAGACCTGACACCCCGCCAGGCAGCGGTTGTCATGGAGCAGCCCCAGGGTGGCCACATTGCGAGGGCAGGATGGGCCCCACAAGCCCCACCCCACCCTCGGGGACAGTAAGGTCGGTGCGGCTGAGCCCGCTACGTGTCCTCGACCCGGACTCTGCGTGGAAGCGAAAATGGCTTTGCTCCTCTGCCCCTCACACACTCGGTGCCCAGGAGCCGCCAGACCGTGCCAGCCCCTGGCACAGGGCAGGCAGCAGGAGTCATCAAGAAGCGTGGACGGGCTTCCTTGGTGGCGCAGTGATTGAGAGTCCGCCTGCCGATGCAGGGGGACACGGGTTCGTGCCCCGGTCCGGGAAGATCCCACATGCTGCGGAGCGGCTGGGCCCGTGAGCCATGGCCGCTGAGCCTGCGCGTCCAGAGCCTGTGCTCCGCAACAGGAGAGGCCACAACAGTGAAAGGCCTGCATACCACAAAAAAAAAAAAAAAAAAGGCATGGACACTGACATGGCCCCAGCATGCCCCAAAATGGGCTGAGGGGTCAGAGCAACTCTAGGGCCGCCCACCCTGACCCTTTGATGCTGGGCCTGTGTCCCCCACCAATGTTGAACCATCCCAGGGGGCCCAGGTTTGGCTCTGGATTTAGGGAGGACAGCTGGGTGACGGCAGAGGCCTCTAGCATCTTAGGACTTAGAAGAGCCTGCCCAGGGCCCACTTGGAGCCCACGTAGTCAGGGAGGGCTCCCAGGAGGTGGTGCGCCCCATGGTCTTGCAAGAAGAGGAAGGGAGGTGTCGTGCGTCTCTGTGAAACCCCCTGGGCAGACCCAGAGCTGCAAGGAACACAGGGCTGGGGCTGGAGGGACGGAGAGCATCTCCACAGACTCAGCACCTCCTCCGTCCCTAGGCTTGCAACTGTCACCAGTACCTGAAGGTCTCCAAGGATGTAATGAAGCAGCTTGTGTGGCTCAGCGGCCACCCAGAAGGCCCTAGCGGTACAGGTGAGTGTGCCTCGCTCAGGAGAGGGCTCCGTGGAGTCTGTGGGCAGTGGCCCAGCTGCTGCATGTTCCCAGGGCTAACCTCCGGGGACGGCCAGGGAGGTGCCGGTGCCAGGGTGGGGGTGTGGGGGTGGACAGTGCCCAGGGCTGGGACGAGGGCCACGGCCTCTGCTCCCCTCTGTGTGGTGTGCAGGCCACTGGTCCAGGAGACCGGGAAGCTCCAGCACTCAGGGCCCCCAGGATAGTGTCCCCCACTTTCTCTGCCGTGGGCCCTGCTCAGTCACCCTGCCCCACACGTGGAGCGCACCTGCACACGGACGCATATGTGTATCTTGCACATGAAGACACACACGCTCACTGGCACATGCGCTCTCACACGTGTGCCCGTGCACACTCGGTCACGTGTGCACAGATGAACGCACGCGGGCAGAGCGCACACGTTCACCTGCGTACACTTGCATCGCTGGCCTTGCCCAGTAGCGGTCTGAACGCAGGTGAGCCTGGGTGCACAGGAAGGAGGGCGAGCCCCGCTGTCCGCCCCCACCAGGGCAGGTCCTATTCAGGGGCCCGGCCTCAGTTTCCTTCCGTGGAGGGCGGGATGGGGTGGCTACAGAGGGCATCTTGGGGCAGCCGAAGGGGTGAGCTTGAGACCGGGCTGCCTCCGGGCCCCCCTGCACAGCTGGTGCTCCTCCAGCTGTTCTCACTGTCCTTCCCGCCTCCCTCAGAGATTTGGGGCCACCCACGTAGCGGTTGAGCTGTCACGACGGCCTGTGTCCGGCCCTGTGCAGCTCTCAGCTCTCCACAGCATGGCCAGGACGTGCTGGAGGCTGGGGGGAGGGGCAGGGCACAAGCAGCGCCCCCCACAGGGCCCCCCCCGGCTCCAGCCCCGCCGAGCCCCCGACACCCCACCCAGAGGCTCACACTTGTCCTGGGCAGCACCCTCACGAGCTGGCAGGTAAGGGCTGGGGCCAGACAGGCTGTGGCGGAGCAGGGAGGCCAGACGGAGGTCATGACCTCGCTGGGCTCCACGGGGGCGACAGGGCTGGTGTGGGCGCCTCGTCCATTCAGATCTGGCTGCAGTTAATCTGGAACCATCTGCAAAGAAACGTTTGCCAAGCAAATTACGAGGGTCAACGGGCCTGGGGGACGCTTCTCCCACCTGCTGGCCAGGGCTCCTCGGCCGTCGCCGCCTCCATCCCGCACTGGCCCCTGGCTGCTGCCGGCCTGGCCGTCACACCATGCCCTCGGTGCGGGTGGGGCCCTCCCGCAGGGTCAGGAGGAGGCCGCCTCCCAGGGTCTCTCCCACACCCTGAGCTCCAGCGGTCCCTTGGGCCCCTGCCCGCCCACCGACCTGGTGCTGGCTGGTTGCGAAACTCCCTCCTTGGCAGTGGGCTTATCTGCTCATCGCCACCGACGGGCCGCCCCCACCCCCCTGCCCGCCGGTTCTCAGGCCCCCAAGTTCCCTAATCGGCCGATCTTACGCCCAGAACATGGTTCCCAGGGACCTTTGAGCCCCAAGAACCTCCCAAGGTGTGAGTTCCCATGGGCTGGCGCCAAAGCTTCTTGGTCCCCTGCCCTTTGCCCTCTCTGCTGGGGGTGGGGGAAAGGCTGGGCACTTCAAGGTGCCCTGTGGGCGCTGGGGCTGCCAGTCTATCCTTAGAACAGACCCTGACATCCTTGATTGACAGGTGACGAGGCCGCCCAAATCGAGGATGAACGGGAGACAGGTGAGCCCTGGGAGCACCCACCGAGGACACAGGGGCCCTGGGAGCACCCACCGAGGACACAGGGGCCCTGGGAGCACCCACCGAGGACACAGGGGCCCCGGCATCTGGACCCCCCAGGATGGGGCAGAGGGGACCACTCTGAGGGGCTGGTCCCTGTGCCCTGGGGGGGTTGGGGGGCAGTGTCAGGGAGGGCTGGGAAGAGAAAGGGGTCAGTCACCTGTGATCCAGAGGTCCCTGGGTAGGGGAGGCAGGGTGGGGGGGTGGCTAGGGAAATGGAAGGAGGGGCCCCTGGAGAGAGTGGGGTGGGGGCCGCATGCCTAAGGGCGGGGGCTCAGGGTGGCTGCTCCGCCTGTCCAGGCTCAGCCCCAGAGGAGGCCCCTGGGGGCTGCACCTACGAGCCCTCTTGCCGCTGGCTGGAGGAGGAGGACCTGCAGAGCCGCGTGCCGGCCACACTGGGCGACGGCACCCGACTGCAGCTGTCGGGGGTCCCGGCAGGCGTGCTGCGGAGGCCGGGGCTGCGGCATTTCTACTGCTGCACGGGCTGCGGCAAAGTCTTCTGGGAGGGCTCCCACCTGGGCCGAGTCGCCGAGAACTTCCGAGAGGTTCTGGAAGGTGTCCCCGGCTCCCGCGAGCCGAGCAGAGCCCCCAGCCCAGCCAGCAGCCCCTCCTGAGGACTGGGCCCACGGCCCTGTGGCCTGCCTCACCCCTGGGGGCCCAGGCAGCCGGCAATAAAGTGGAAAAGCTGCACGGGTGGTGGCCGTGGACTCCCGCTGCTGGGTACCGTCTCACCCCATAGCCCCGAGCGCGCTCAGTCCCTCGCAGCCGTCCCGGGAAGACGGAGCTTTCCTCGCGGGCAGGAGGCTTGGACCCTGAGCCAAGAACTGCCCGGCGCTCAGCAAGGAGGCATTCGGGAGGCATGCCTGCAGGAGGAAACGGCCTGGGCAGAGGCGCGAGGGCCGCACCGGGCGGGGGGGGGCTCCCCAAGTCTGCTGGCGCTCAGCAGGGCTGGAGGGGTGCAGGACGGGTGGCTGGGCCCCATGTGCTGCGTGGTCCACCCACCTTGCTGTGGCGGTACGTGCCGGCCCCTGCACCACTCACTCCCCGCAGTGGGCCCGGGGCCCAGCCGGGCTGCCCTCGAGACCCTCCTGGCGCTTCAGACTCCAGTGAGCGCGGATGGGGGTCCTTCCTAGGCAACAGGCCCCGGCTGGGCCATGTTCCTACAGGGCCTCTTTCCTTCACGCAGGCTCAGGGCTGGGTGGCCTCCTCGCGTGAGCGAGACCAGCAGTCAGCACCGTGTTGGAGGGCCCTGAGCACATGTGCGTTTGAGCGTCCATCCTCCCAACGGCAGGAAGTAGCTGCTGCCGCCCCCACTCCCAAGGGAAACTAAGGCTCAGAGCCAGTGCCAACACCCAGAGGGCCCACAGGGCCGGGCGGTGGAGCCGGGTCGGGGCTTCTGCGAGCAGAGGGCCTGGGCACAGACCCGTCTTGCCCTCGCCTGCCTCCTCCTGGCTCACCCCCAGGAATGCACACCCACCCCGGCTCACATCCCTTTCCTGTCCTTCCTGCCCCGGGGCGGAAACCAGCTCAGATTTGCTGAGGAGCCAGGCGGAAGCCTCCGAGTGGCGGGGCCTGGGGGCGGAGGAGGGTGCCGCCTCTCCCCAGGGCGGGGCACACCTGCAGGCCCACGGGGCACGGACGGTGCCATGCCGGCCTCTGCCCCGTCCCTCTGTTCCTGACCACACAAGGGTGGCCAATGCCTCTGAGCCCCCCAGGGTGCAGCCCCCTGCTGGGTGCCCAGCACTGACCCACTCAGCTCCCCAGCAACCCAGGGGCCTGCGGGGCCAGGGCGTCGCCCCACAGATGGAGAGAGGAAGGCCATCCCAGGGACGTGGGCTCTGCCACCGAGCCAAAGGGGTGGGTGGGGTGCCAGGGTGAGTGGGCGCCCACCAGGGCGGGGACCCTCTGCGCTGGGGTGCTGCTTCCAAGAGCAGGACCTCCAGCCGCACGTCCTGTCCTGGGACGGCAGCCCCGTCCACACTCCTTCCCCCCGTAGGGTTAAGAGGAAGCAGCCGGGGGTGCCGGCCCCGCTCCCCAGCCCAGCTGCATCCTGGAGACTCTTCTGTGACCCGAGGCCCTGGTGTCGCAGCCGGCCCTGGACAGACAGAGGCCGGAGCCAGGGAGAGGCCAGGGCCACAGGCTCAGGGAGACGAGGCCCGTGTCCTTCCAGGCCCGCCAGGCAGGTCCGGCCCCAGCTCCGCTCTGCCCTTCCCCCTGCGCAGCCCTCTAGGGAGAGGAGAGGACAGCTGACTGGGACCTGGTCCTCACGCCACGCCCGCCCCATCCAGCTGGGCTTCCCGCCTCCCCACCCCTCTGCTGCCCAGACTGGCTGCGTCTGTCCGGGGACCCTCCGGGCTCACTCGCTCCCTGCCAGCCCATCCTAGGCCCCAGCCCCCACCCTGGTCCTGGCCCATCGGGAAGTGCCTTCCGTGCCCCGTGACCGCTTCAGGCCCCTTTCTGGGCTAGGGGTCAGACGCCAGGCCGACAGGGTGGGCTGTGGCCCTGGTGCCAGGCCTGCCGCTGCAGCGATTGTCTGCTGCAGTTCCTGCCCCGGGCGTCCTTCCTCTGCTCAGGCCGCCGCTGGCCCGGGGCTGAGTGTTTGTTATTTGATCTCTATCCTCTCGGCCCTTCTACCAGGTGTCTGGGCTGCTGGGAAGAAACACTCTCCTCTTTCCCACGCTCCCCGACACATTTTAATGAATTAGCTGGAAGCCCCGCCCCCACTGCCCGCCTGCCCGCTCACCCTCCCACCCCTGCCGAGCGCTTTAAGGTGGCCACGGGCCTTGGCCCAGCTCTGGCCATCGCCCCTTCCACACTGTCCTCTCCCGGCCGCCCCTCCCAGACCTTCCCAGCCTTGGGGAAGGTCCCCAGAAGGAGGACCCCAGAAGGGATCCCCAGAAGGAGGTGCGAGCCCTCTCCAGCCCTGGACTCCATCCCACCATGGCCTTCCAGGGTGTCACCCCTGGGCCAGCTCCCAGGAGGACAGGGGTCCAGGCTTGCAGTCAGGGTTGGGTCTGTCCCCCCAGATCCAGGTTGAGGGCTTCTCCCTCAGAGCCAGTGAGCCCCCTGCCTGTTTGTGGAAGTGACCACACCACCAAGGAATGCCACGCACATGGGAGGGGCTTCTCTGAGCCCCAGGACTGGGTCTGCAGGGATGAGCCTCCTCCCCCCGCAAGGCATTTGGAACAAACATCCTCCTTTTGGACATGTCCTTCAGCAAACATGGGCAAGTGCTTCCTGGAGCCCGTGCCCCACATGTCCCTCTCCCTGTCCTGTCCTTGAACAGGGCAGCTCCTGGCACATGGGGCGTGGACCCGAGCGACCCCGAGAAAAATTACCCTCAGCCGCGGTGGAGCAGAAGCCACGGGCCTTCCATCGGCTCCCCGTGGACAGGTGGACAGGGTGGCCATCACCCCAGCCCCACAAACGAGCAGCACGTTGAGGGGGAGGCCCAGGTGGTAGCCGGAGCTACACCTGTCTGACCCATGCTGCGAAGCAAGGGTGGGGCGGGCAGCGACCTCAGGCTACGCTCCTGTGGCCACTCCAGCCACACCGTCCCTGCCAGGGGCACCGAGCTGACGATTTCATGGCTCGAGGTGGCGGCCGCGCGTTCCCACACTGAGCTCACAGGGGCCCTTTGTCTGACGCCCGCCAGGGGTGTCAATGGGACTTTTCTCCCAGGCTCTGCTCCCGGACCCAGCGGGGTCTCCAGATGCTCTTCTCCAGGCCAGGGGGCCTCAGCCCACCTGGGCTGGGGCTTCTCTGTGAACCTACCACCTTCTGGGGACGGCCCTGGGCACAGCCAGGCCCTGGCAGATACACAAAAACCACAGATGTGACTGGAAGGAGGTCCTGCCCTAGACATGTCCTCAGAGATCCCTCCCCTCCATGCTTTTCCAGGGAGCGGCAGGCAGGGGCGGGTTGCCCAACAGGTCATGGCCTTGCACAGGGTCACACCTCCCCACTCCAAGGGTCCCTGCCCAGAGGTGAACGTGGGTCTGGGTGCACAGAGCCCAGGACAGCCTCAGCTGGGCCTCCCTCCGAGCCATGCCTTGACTCTGGTGCTGGGGAGGTGGTCAGTTCAGCAGCCACTAATCCAGGCCCCCTTACTGCGCCCATGGACACGTCCCCACAGGATGAGTGGGGCAAAGGAGGGGCTCCCAATAGGGGCACCCACGGCCAGGCCAAGCACAGCCCCGGGCTTACCCACCTGCATAGTGGAGAGCTCCTAGGGGTAGGGGGGTGGTTAGGTCTGAACAGAGCAGCTGGACCACCAGCCTCAGGAAGAGAAGAGCTAAGCAAGGGGCTCTGGCGGCCCTCCTCGGCCACTGGAAGGACCCCGAGGGAGTCAGCCAGGGTCAGGCCTGAGGTCTTGCCCAGTGTTTCCTTCGGTTTGGCTGCAACTCCTCCCAGGTCACGGAGCAAGGTGAGGGCTCACCCTGAGTCTCGAGGCCTGGGGGGCATGGGGCAGACACCCACCGAGCTCATCCCCAAACAAGGCCTAACAGGGTGGTCTTCCCTGCCGAGGCCCTGAGCTGCCTCCCCGGGAATTCCCAGCAGCCTCTGAAACAATCCCAGTGCCTGCCCCAGGCCTACTGCTCCGAGATTCATTCCTCCTTAATTTCCAACGACCACGGCAGAGCTCTGGACTGTTCAATCCTATCGAGGAAATGGGGCTGCAGTGTTCGAGTGTCAATAAAAGATGCGTTTACTGTTTGGAAATGAGTCATTTCAGAGTTCTCTTTCAGAGCAGCATTGGCACCTTCCCTGGGGCTGCTCACCTGGCCAGGCCTTACCGGTCCCGTTCGTGCTGATGGGGGTGGCCCAGGAGAGCGCGGCAGGTCCCCACTGAGGAGCCCCACTGCCAAACCGCCCCCAGCCCTGGGCCTCCGCACCTACAGACCTGCTGCTTCTCCGGGCAGGGCGGAAGCCTCAGGGCCTGGCCCCTCGTGCCCCTCAAGTTAGGGAGCAAACTCGGGGTGACCCGGGCCGCCAGGGGAGCCGTCCTCGAGCGGGAGGGCCCCGCGTGGCTGAGGTCACACGCCCGCGCTCTTCGTGGGGGTGTCAGCCTCGTGGAAATGCGTCCCGCGGGCCGTCTCGTCACCGCGAGCGCCCGGGGTGCTGGGAACGCTGAGGGTCCGTGGCCAGCGCTCCAGGAGAGCAGAGTGAGACCCGGGATCTCCACCCAGGCCCCCCGAGTCTGAAATGCCCGCGAAGACCCACCCAGGGGAGGCCGCCCTCGGGTCCCCTCGGGGTCGCGCTCGGCCCTGGGCCGGGCCTGATCTGTCCTCACAGGGAGCTTGGAATTCCCCG
Organism: Aethalodelphis obliquidens; assembly: GCF_003676395.1. Taxonomy (NCBI): domain Eukaryota; kingdom Metazoa; phylum Chordata; class Mammalia; order Artiodactyla; family Delphinidae; genus Aethalodelphis; species Aethalodelphis obliquidens. The sequence goes on from NW_020837951.1 coordinate 550,291, forward strand.
GGTGGCCGGAGGGAGAGTGGGCGGGACGACGGTAGAGACGCGGACTCCCCCCCCCCAAAACACACACACACACACACACACACACACACACACACACACGCGGCCACCTGGCTCCCGGCCCCGTGCGGCCGGCGACCAGCGCCCCCTGCCGCGCTGCACAACCCCCCGACACGCCCCCGACACGCCCCGCCCCGGCACCGCCCCCACGCGGGCGCCGCCCAATCGGCGGGCCGCCGGCGCGCGCGTCACGGGCGCCCTATTGTTATGCAAATATAAAGGAGGTAAAAGTCGCCCAGGCGCGGCGGGCGGGTGGGCGAGTGCAGCGGCGCGTGGGGAGGCGCGTGGGGGCCGCGTGGGAGCCGCAGCCGGAGCGAGCAAGGACCGGGAGCGCGCGGCGCCGCCGCCCCGGCCCGGCCGGCCCCGCGAGCGCAGCGCCCGCCCCGGTCGCCCGCCCGCCGGGCGCGGCTGGATGTGGCGGGGGTCCCGCG
>NW_020837951.1:551178-621832 GCF_003676395.1 Aethalodelphis obliquidens
GGCGGGGGTCCCGCGGCGGCGGCCCCTGGCCCCCATTGCCCGGAGCGCCTAGCGGCGGCGTGCGGGGCCCAGGGGCGCCGCGCCCTCCATGCGCCGCGGCGCGCCCCGAGGCAGCCGGGGGCCCGCGCCGAAGCCGCCGCCCGCGCTGAGCCCCGGCCCGGCCTGCGGCCAGCGCCCGGCGGCAGCATGAGCCAGGCCGAGCTGTCCACCTGCTCGGCGCCGCAGACGCAGCGCATCTTCCAGGAGGCCGTGCGCAAGGGCAACACGCAGGAACTGCAGTCGCTGCTGCAGAACATGACCAACTGCGAGTTCAACGTGAACTCGTTCGGGCCCGAGGGCCAGACGGCGCTGCACCAGTCGGTCATCGACGGCAACCTGGAGCTCGTGAAGCTGCTGGTCAAGTTCGGCGCCGACATCCGCCTGGCCAACCGCGACGGCTGGAGCGCGCTGCACATCGCCGCGTTCGGCGGCCACCAGGACATCGTGCTCTATCTCATCACCAAGGCCAAGTACGCGGGCAGCGGCCGGTGATGCCGGCCCGGACCCCGACCCGCGCGCGGACCCCGCGCGTGTCCTCCCTGCTGTACCTTCCCTCCAACTACCTCGGTGTGCGCCCGGCCCTCGGCGCCCGCGGCCACCACAAGTCCGGCGCGCAAGTCGGTGCCCACGGGAGCCGCGCCCGCCCACCCGCGGCCCGGGGTCGGCGCCCCCCGCGGCCGCCGGGGACCGGCCGGAGCGCTTCCCACGGCCCCGCCCGCCGCCGCGCGGGTGGGGGCAGGGCGCGGGCTCCAGCCCCTTTGAAATTTGAGTCTCGCTACCAGCAAGTTCGGAATCCCGAGACACCGGATCCTCCGCTCAAAATGTTCCCCTGAAGGTGGAAGGACCCGTGGCCGACGCGCGACGGAGACGACGCTCTGCTCTTCCCGGGCTTCTAAACTATTTATCACGTGTGTGCATATTTGTGGGTGATGTTTGTGCGCCTGAGTTTTCTGTTTGGAAAATATTTCGCGTGGTCAATGTGGTTATGGGGGGGAAGATGCATTTTTTTTTTTCTAGTCTTAAAACTAAAAACTTGAGTCTGTCATTTCTTGGTTGCACTGAAATACCGCCCAGCCTGCTGGTTTCCCCGTGCTGCTCCGTCTCCCTCCGGCTTCTCTCCCTCACCTCTCTCCCCTCCTCCCCGCCCTCCCTTTCCTCCTCTCTCTCACACTCACACACACAATTCCGCGTGAGTTTTGGAAGCCCCCGGCCTCCCTCCGCCTTGTCCGGTGAGAGGCCACCATCCCCCAAGCCTGCCGGTTTGCAAAGCTTCCGCGGGAGCCTGGGTGCTCGGGTGTGGCGGTGATGGGGGGGTGGGGGTGGGGATCAAGCCTTTTCTAGTGAGTTCTATTATAGTTAACAGTCGATTGCACACTTTTTTAAAAAAAGTAAATGGATTTGCCACGATTAAATGTCATAACATTTATGACAGAATATAAAATATTAACATATTTTAAGCCAAGTTTTAGGTGTATTTTTTGAATCTTGGTTATAGACCCAATTTTAAAGCGCGTTGTATCCAGCGTTGTGAGGGCAACTGTACCCATATTTATATTTTTATAAAATGCCTATAAGACTGTGAATCTCTTGTGCTAATTGCTGAGTGAGCTGAAGGGCCGCTTTGCCCCTCTTCAGCCTCCCGGAGCTTCAAGGACCCGATTCGAATCCGAAAATCCTGCCACGGGGGAGGGGCCGCCGGGAGGGGCCGCGCGAGGACCTAGGACGAAGGCGGTGCTTCTGCGTCACTTTCTGTCCCGAAAGGCGCCCTTCCTGGTTTCAGAGGTTCCAATTTTCTATGCAACCCCACACCCCTTGTTGTTTTGATCCTGAGAAATAAAAGGGAGGCTGAATTATTCAAATTTAAATGAGGCTTCCCCTGGGTAGAAGTGCTGCTGACCCTTCGTGCAAAAATGGGGAGCACTTGAGGACACAGGTGGGTGGAGGCCCTTTGTGCGTGGCTGGTCAGATTTGGGCAGTCATCTGTGGCTTTTTATAAAACTTTGTGTGAGAAGAATATATTGATAATGTCAGTGAAACAAGCAGACATTGAAACTGAGGCACAGATTACTCCAAAAGGAGTTTTTCTGTATATTTTTTCTAGATGCAAATACCTTTTTTAATTATGTTAATTAATGTTAAGACTTTCTAGGCTTACATGGAAGCTGTGTATGGGTCCCGGTGTGATCACTTTTAACTGGATGAAGTCTGCAGCACATTCCTGAGTGTACGATATAGACTTGTAGCCCAGCGTGAAAAATTTATAAATAAATTTTTCATTGATCTTTTTATATTAAAAAAAAGTTTGTTGGTTCTTCTTGGGCTTGGCACCGGGACGAGGGTCAGGCGGCAACATGCTGTTTGCGGGTGACGGCTGTGCAGCGCTTGGCTTGTTTCCACCTGAAGACAGAGCCTGGTAAGCTGCCTCTTGGCTCAGCTCAAAGGCACCGCAGTGGCCACGCACAGGACTTGTGAGGGCCCGCCTGCCTGCTTCCAGCCATGGGAGTGGGGCACCTGAGGGCGCCCACAACCACTTCCTCTGCTCCCTGGCAAAGGCCTCCACGTGGAAAGTTCTACTTGAAGCTCTTCCCGCCCTTCCCCCTCCCAAAGCCAGCCTGAGATGCCAAGGGTCTTAGGAGGGATCAGGCCCCTCTAGCTCCCTGCTACTGTGGGTTTCTGCTGGACCACCTGCTGCACAGAAAGGGTATCTTTTAAATTTTGGGGAACTTCTGATGAGTAAGAGACCCCTTCCTCTGCTCCGGTCCCTGGTGGTGCCTGGGAGATGAGGCAGCCACTCCCCCAGGGCACAGACCCCGAGTTCAGCTCTGGGTCCACCCTGGAAGCTTGCATGGGAGAGGGTGCAGGGGAGGACATCCCCCAGGGGCAAGAGTAGCCCGCCCAGAGGAGACGGAAGGAAGAAAGACGGGGGTCTTAGGAGGGATCAGGCCCCCCTTAGGAGACGGAAGGAAGTTCTAACTTTACTGGGACTCGAGAGTTACAAGATAACTTTCTCCTGTAAAGCTTCCAGAGCCCCTGTGAGAAGCCTGAGGGTGGCAGCTTCCCCTCAGGGGGGCGCAGCTACATTTTGTCCCAAGACAGACGCATTGCCCTTACCCTGTTCCTACTTTGCATCTCCAACTCTGTTCTGCCCTGAGGATTTTCCGAGTGAATTTTCAGTTGGTTACACAAGCATTTACTGACCCCCAGCTGGCCCACTAGGTGGACCAGCTCCCTCGTTAGACGGCACAGAGGTGAGTGGAATATTTGATGCAAATGAGGCCCCAGGGGAAGGCCTGACCTGAGCCTTCAGGGGGAGTGGTTGAGGGTGCTGGGGGTGCCTGGCCCCAAAGGAGGAGGTGTTAGAACTTGGACGCTGTTGGGGTATAAGGCCTGGGCACTACCTGGACCCCAGGTGGGCCGGACCTCGTCTCCACTTCCCACCCCAGGCACTCGCGCAGGAGAGGGGGTCAAAGCTATAAACAGATTAGCAGAGGGTGCAGGCTCCCACTCTGGGACCCCTGTCACCTGGGAGTCCCCACCACCCCACCTCAGGCAGGTCTTCAGGGGTGGGAACAGCTCTTCGAGCCTTTTTGTGGCCAGGGAGAGAAAGAAGGCGCAGCTGACCCTCCCCGGGGCTGGGCCTCTGGGAACCCCTGGAGTGGCTGCCATGGAGAAAGCAGACAGACCAAATGGGCAAGGGCAGGGCCCGCCCCACTCCCCCCCACCTCCCACCCCCCGGCCAGGAGTGTTGGCAGCTCCTGTCCAACTGTCCATCTCTCTGACCTGACCCTGGCCGGACGCAGGAAGTGTTTACTGTTGGAAGGGATGCCAGAGGGAGACCAGGAAATGCAGGAAAATGGTCAGCCAGAAAGAGTGATGTCCAAAGCCAGCAGGCGTGGGAGCCAGGACACAGCCGGCCAGAGCGGAGGGCCAAAGCGACGGGTTCGGAGGAGGAGAGGGAAGGGGCTGCCTTCCGGGCTCTGTCCCTCAAAGGCCCTGGCTCAGCGCAGGGAGGCACAGCCCCGGTCGCACACAGGCACAGGGACGCGGCCCTGCAGTTCTGACCTTCGGAAGGCCAAGTACCTCCTGACGTCGCAGTGGAGCCTGCGGAGAGGAGGCCGGCATCCACCCGGGCCTTGAGGACAGGAAAGGAGGCGCTGCGTGCAACTGGGAAACAAAGCCTGAGGCCGCGGAGCCTGCGGGTGCAGGCCCTGGGAAGTCTGGGAATCACCGACGGCTCCTCTCCTCCCGAGGCCTCCAGCGCAGCCCCTCCCGGGGCTCCGGGGTCTCGGGGAGGCCGCCCTCCCCCACCACTCCGCCTCGGCAGGCCTGGGCTCCCCGCTCGCCGCCAACACGCCCCTCCCTCTGCCCGGCGCATTCTTCTGCTTGGCTGTACGTCGGACTGTCCCTCGGCGCGTCCGTCTGTCGGTCTTTCTTCTCTCGCCCCCTCCAAAGCCGCGGGCCCCATTCATCCTCGAGGCCTCTGCCCTTTCCTGCGAGCGGGTTCCGCTCGGCGAGCAGCTGCTATGCTAATGAGAAGGGGGTGGGGGGCGGCGGGGGACCGGCGGGGGAGGGGGGACGAGGTGGGGGCACCCGCAGGGGGAAACCAGCGTCGGGAGGCCGGGGGCTCGGCAGTGGGGGCCCGACCGAGAGAGGGGAGGGACGGGCGCTCACAGAGGCCCGATCTCTGCATTCAGAACCGGCGGGGGCCACTCGCGGGCGCTGGGAAAGGGCGCCGCCCCCGCCGCCCCCGCCCCGCGCACCCACTCGCCGAGCGAGGGGTGCGAGGAGTAGAGACCAGCTGTCATCTCTGTTCTGGGGTCGCGGCCTGGAGGGCGGCTCGTTCCGGAGGCCGCCCACCCCCTCCCCGCCCACCAGACGCCGCTGCGCGTGGGGCTTGGGTGCGCCCCGCGCGGGCTGGGGGTCTGAGCCGGAGACGGAGGGCCGGACACCCCCGCAGCCCCCCGGCCTGGGTGATTGGACGCTGGGGCGGGCGCGTGCTGCCCCCCTCCCGGGGGCGGCGCCCGAGGACCCCGGGCCTCGGCGAGACGGGGGAGGGGTGGAGGCGGCCCGAGCTGGACACGGGGACCCTGACCGCCGCCCACCCGGCGTCCTAGGGGCGACGAGGGATGAGGACGAGGGCCCCCGAAACATGGCTCTCGGAGCCCGGGACGCCCCCCGCCTTGGGCGGGACTCCCACGAACGGGCACGGCGAGCAGCGCCCGATGGCAGGGTTCGGACCCGGGCGAGGACGCCAGACCAGAACCGCGCGGTGCGGGCTGTGCTGCCACCCTGCGGATGCAGCGAGCACTGCGCCCTGGGGCCCGGGGGCCCGGGCGGTGAGACCCCCGCCCGCCCTTCGCTGAGCGCAGGCGCCCGCACCCCCCACCCCCGCCGCCGCCGCCGCCTGCTGCGGACCCGGGCCTACTGGTGGCGCCGCCCCGCACCAGCCTCGCGTGCCTGGAGCCCGCGACCTCGTCTCCTGAAAGGTGGCCGGGGCCCTTGGGGGGTCGGCCGCGGGGCGCCGGGGCCGCGGCGCGAGGGGTTGGGGTTAGGGAGCCGAAGGCCTTTCGGATGGGGGCGCTCGGGCCCAGCTCGGGCCGAGAAACTGGGTCCGCTTCACGCGGTGGCCGTCCCGTGCGAGGCGGGGCGAAGGTGCGCGCTGCGCAGAGGAAAGCGCCGGAAAGGCTGAGAGCAAGTCAGGTGGGCCCAGGTCTCGCTCGGGCGACCACGGGAGAGAACGTCCAGCAGAGCCTGGTCGGTCTAGGCTACAGTGACAACACCGGCAATCTGTGGGGCTTGGGGGAGGGGGCAGGGCCAGAACTGGGGTCACCTTGCAGAAGGGCGGCCACAGAGGCCCGCTGCCCGGCAGGAGGGCCCTGGAGCAGGGTGGGCGTGTCCCTGGAAGGGGCAGCTGTGTTGAACCTGTTGACTGGCATTAAACATGCACAACGTAGGAGCCGTGAGCTGAGTTTTCTTCCGGATCTTACCGAGGACTGTAGCCTGGGAGACAGCTTCTCAGTAGCTCTGAGGGGCTGCTCTGAAGAGGTGGGGGAGCGGCCAGGATCTGTGTGGTCTGGGCCAGGGGGTGTGCAGGCAAGCACACATCTCGGTAGAAGGTAACTGCTAGTCACGGGGAAGGGGTATTTCCATTAATGATTTTAGCCTTTTTTTTCTGTGTATGGAAAGAGGCAGGAATCCGGTTCATTAAAATTTTTCCTGAAATCTATCTAACTCTCTAAGGGACCTGTTTTCCCAAATCACAGAGTGCCTCGTCCCGTCTTCCCCCCGAACCCCTTTCAGGGTGCACTGTAGGTCGGTGACGGCAGTGGCCGATGACTTAAGATCTTTGCAGAGCTGGCCAGTGGGCCACATTCTTGGTTTTACAACCCATAGTGGCTCCTGGCTTCTGCAGGCCCCGGAAGTAGAACCAAACCAGGGCCTGGGGAAGTGACCCCGTCACGGTCCTCGTGGAGCGATTGGCCGTGGTGCAGTATTCTCCCATTTGGTCAAAAGGGGAAGGGAGGACATTTCAGGGCCCCGGAGCCACAAAGAGTGGATGGTCAGCAGGACACAGGATGTGTCACAGCCCTGTGGACATGGCCACCATGTGAGTCACTTCAAGACACAGACCACGTCCGTCAGAACCATCAGGGCCAGCAGTGGGGTGCTTCCAGAGCACCCCACAGAGCCTGGAGCCTCAGCAGAGGGTGGCGGGCAAGGCTTTGATGGTCAGGTGAGGCTGGCATTGGAATTGCAGAGTCTGCCAGCGGTCTCCCCACCCCATCCGCCATTCTACAGGAAGTGTCTGTGTTGGGCATAAGCAAGGAAAGGACTTCTCTCTCTGTCTGAACTCTTGGCCGGCTCAGAGGTGGGGCCTGGAGACCAGGTTTACCCCCAGTACGTGTCCCCCCGGTGGATAAAATCCACCTCTGCCTCCTCGTTGGTACCCTATGGACAAGAACCCCCAAGGGAGCCCAACCCAAATTGTCCCATAAACTTTCCAGAGACATATGACAATATACAGAACAGTAGCCTGTAAGCAAGATGGAATGTATTTCTCATCACTGAAGTTAGAACAGGTGGTCCGGGGCTGGTGTGTGGCATTAGGATACAGGCTGTTATTCTGCTGGGTGGACCTTTCATTCACATGGCTCAAAATGGCAGCCCATGTCCAGCCATCAAGTCTACATTCCAGCCAACAGTGAGGAGGAAGAGGTGAACTAGGGCCTGGGCCCCCTCCCTCCAGGACACTTCCTAGAAGTCTGTTTTTGCCAAATCTACTCACATCCCATTGGCTAAAACATAGCCACATGCCCAACCTCATTGCAAGGGAGGCTGGGAAATGTAGTCTTTATTCAGTGATGTGCCCAGCTTAAAATGGGGCCATAGACGAAGAAGAGCTGCAGATTTGGGAGTGGTCTGTCCCTGCCCAGGTGACAGCAGCATCCAGGCCGCGTGGTCAGGCAGAGTTGTCTGTGTCTTACGCTCTGCCTTGTTTTCCCTGACGGGAATACACTCTACACTCTAACGTTAGAGGTTTGTGCTGAAGAACTTTCTAAGGATTAAAACTGTCCAGCAATGGACTGAAAAGAATGAAAAGCGGAAGCACACCTGGGTGCTTGTTTGCGCTGAGATTTACACCTCCCAGGCCTGACCGATTATACGTGCACAGCCCTACGAGAAACACGACGGGGGGAGCACAGCCCGTCTGTGTAGTGATGGGTCCAGCAGACATGCTGCTGTGCCCTAGGAGCCCCAGAGCCATTCTCCACGGGAAACGATGCTGCAGGTTAGGTGAACAAGGCCCTGCCGTGTGGCCGTCAGGAAACGGAGGGCCCAGGAAGCACTTGGGACACCCCTGCTCCCTGCACGAGGCGAGAGCAGGACTCGGTACAGAGGAGAGCCAGCCTTTGCCCCTCTGCTCCCCGTTCCCTGTTCTCCAACCTCCCTCTCCCTTATCTCGGAGCAAAGTAATAAGTAACCCAGGACTTGGAATTCTCAAGGTTATTTTGTCAATAAAGTTCTCCTTCTCGAGTGTCCCAAGATGTCTTTTGGGGCATGGCTTCTTTTCGTTTTAATCAAGGTCGAAAGAAAATGATTAGATTTATCATTCATATTCCTAAAAATCAACTTTACTGCAGTATAATTTATATACAATAAAATGCAGCCACTTAGAGTGTGATGAGTATGGACTGGTGTGTATGCCCACAGAACCCACACCATAACCAAAGCATACAACATTTCCATCAGCCCCCAAAGTTCTTCCACACCGCGACTCAGCTGGCTCCTCTCGCCCCCCAGTCCCGGGTCACCGCCGACCGCTCTATCACCACAGGTCATAGGATTATCTATAAAAGGACTGGTGTGGTTTGCACTTCCGGGCTTCTGGCCCTCAGTGCCAGACTCACCCATGTGGTTGCAGTAACTTTGTGGGGGAGGGGGAGGTCTTTTTTTTTCTGGTTTTTTTTTTTTCCCCACTAGAAAAATCTGGCTGGTACCACACAAAACACAGGATAGTTTCCACTGGTAGTTTTTCAGTCGACAGAATTATCCTCAGTAAATGTGCTGGCAGCACACGGTACCTCAGAGAGCCCAGGGGAAGGGGAGCACAGGCCCACCCCTTACCTTTCCAAAACACTCCATTCCCTTCTCCTGGGCACTGATCCTTAAGGACTGGGACTCTGACCCCAGAGTGTCTTTAGAAAATCATCTTATCAAATTAACGTTTAGAAAATGAAACTTTAGGGACTTCCCTGGTGGTGCAGTGGTTAAGAATCTGCCTGCCAATGCACGGGACACGGGTTCGAGCCCTGGTCCGGGAAGATCCCACATGCCGCGGAGCAACTAAGCCCATGCGCCACAACTACTGAGCCTGCGCTCTAGAGCCCGCAAGCCACAACTACTGATCCTGCGTGCCACAACTACTGAAGCCCATGCACCACAACTACTGAAGCCCGTGTGCCTAGAGCCTGTGCTCCGCAACAAGAGAAGCCACTGCAGTGAGAAGCCCGCACACCACAACGAAGACTAGCCCCTGCTCGCCGCAACTAGAGAAAGCCCATGTGCAGCAATGAAGACCCAACGCAGCCAAAAATAAATAAATAAATAAATAAATTTATAGGAAAAGAAAAAATAGAGTTTCCACATAACGTAGCATATGTATTACTCTTTTCCAAGCTTAGGTGTACACCCAAGAGATATTAAAACATACATCCAGGGACTTCCCTGGTGGTCCAGTGCAAGGGGCCTGGGTTCTATCCCTGGTCGGGGAACTAGATCCCACATGCAGGCCGCTACTAAGAGCCTGCATACCGCAACTAAAGATTCCTCATGCCACAACTTAACATGCTGCAACGAAGATCCCACATGCTGCAACTAAGACCCAGCACAGCCAAACTAAATAGATATTTAAAAAAAAATACATCCACACAAAAAAATGCATGCAGGGACTTCCCTGGCAGTCCAGCGGTTAAGACTTCACCTTCCACTGGAGGGGGCATGGGGTCCATCCCTGGTCAGGGAACTAAGATCCTGCATGCTGCACAGTGCGGCCAAAAAACAAAAAAGTTGCTTCCAAATTTCATAGCAACATTATTCATAATAGCCAGAAAGTAGTAACAACTCGAATGTCCATCAGCTGATGGAGATACAAACAAAATATGGGATATATATGCAATGGAATATTATTCAGCCATAAAAAGGAATGAAATACTGATATTACTTGAAAATTAACCTTGAAAACATTATGTTAAGTAAAAGCTGCCAGACACAAAGGGACAAATATTGTACATGACCCAGTTATGAGCTGCCTAGGGCGGGGGGCGGGGTTGGTAAGAATAATGGGGAAGCACAGGGTTTCTTTCTGATGTGACAAAAGGGTTCTAAAATTAGATTATAGAGATGGTTGCACAACTTTGTGAATGTACTAAAAACCACTGAATTGTGCGCACTGTATGGTATGTGAATTATATCTCAATTTTTGAAAGCTCTTTAAAATAAAAATAGCTTTTTATAACTGTGTAGTTATAATCTGCAATTTGTAATGCAGATTTTAACAAGTACAGAGAAGAGCTAAAAAGGGCACTTGAGGCTTCCCTGGTGGCGCAGTGGTTGAGAGTCCGCCCGCCGATGCAGGGGACACGGGTTCGTGCCCCGGTCCGGGAGGATCCCACGTGCCGCGGAGCGGCTGGGCCCGTGAGCCATGGCCGCTGAGCCTGCGCGTCCGGAGCCTGTGCTCTGCAACGGGAGAGGCCACAACAGTGAGAGGCCCGCGTACCGCAAAAAAAAAAAGGCACTTGGTCCCTTCCTGCCATGGGTCTGGGACTCAGAATGTCAACTTGGAACTAAAAGCTACAGCACACAGTGGACATCAGGACACGGAGCATATGGCGTTTCCACAGTCTGGACATCGTGTGGAGTGATGCATGTACCCCAGTGATGCAAAACTCTTCCACCTGGAACCACCTTTGAGACACACTGGAACGGTAGTCCCATAACTTTACAACTTGAAATGCCCGAATGTGTCATCAGACTCGTCCTGAGTGACTTTGGATTGTTTCAAAACCTGCAAAACTTCTTCACAGGATGATGACTTCTGACCATGAAGGATATTCAAAAGAATGGGCCACTGGTTCTGAGGTTAATTCCGAAAAAAGTTCCAAGCATTTTGTACATTCCTGGGAAAAGTGTTCCTACAACGTTCTGTCAGCTACAAATTGGCACTCGCCATTGTCACTTGCCAGCTGCCTCTACAAGGCGTAAATCATGTGCTGCTGCGGCTGCTGCCTTGCAACAGCCCCTGAAACGCTGAACGGAGGCGCTCTGGGCTCTGGGTGACACTGGCAGAACAGGTCTTCCGATAGATGGATATTTTCAGGAGACAATTTTATGAGCCCAGTTCTTGTATCTCCTCGTATCTAGACAAGCACTCAAATCCTTCACGGCGACGTCTGCTCCTCATGACTGGCAGTGACATGCACGAGACGAGCAGAAACCTTCTACAAAAAATAATGCTTGACTGCATGTACTCCCCCTTCACCCAGACCACATCTATACTGACCTTCCTCCCTGCCTCTGTGGAGCCGTTTCTCAGAGCGATCTGGGATGCTGTCTCCCGGGTTGCAGCCCTCATTTTGCCCCAAATAAAACTCAAATCTCAACTCTCACGTTGTGCATTTTTTTAAGTCGACAGTTCCCATCACTTCTAGAAAAAACTTAAGGAACCCTATAGCCACCCGGTCACCTCCAAAGGCGAGAGGGTGGAGAATACCAGCTCAGACGCCAGGCAGTCCCCAGGCGCTGGGAAGTCTGCCATTCCTCTCCTCTTGAGCATCTTGTGGCAGGAAAGCTGCAGAAGGTGACTGACAAGACCCAGAGCAACACGTGGTGGGCGGGGCTTGCAGCTGAAGCTCCGGAAGTTTGAAGCCGGCGAGGGATCTGGCTGTTGGTGGCGTCTCTTCCCAAACTGTACTGACCCCTACTGGAAGCACTGAGAACTTTTGCCCATGAAGGCCTGAAGCTGCCCCACTGATAATTGCAGTTCTTCTATAACCATTGCCATACAATCTAAGACCTTCCTCTGGTTCTGTAATCTTTTATGGTAGTCAGGATTTGTGTGAAGAGCTTCACACTGGGAAGATCGAGATATGTCATAGGTTCCACTTCAATCTCCGTCATTTTGGCTTCGATTGATTCTTGTATCGTGTGATAAGATGCATCCGTTCTCACAGTGCAGCAAGAGCTGGCCCGAGGTCTGGCATTCTACGGAAAACTTTGCTGTGCAGTCCTTCATCTCAGCCGCTGGTGTTTCCAGAGGCAAGTCTGAGGCTTCTCCTTTGGCTCTTCAGAATATTTTTGTAGACTTCCATCACTTTCTACTGGCTGCAAACATTTCAACTCTTCAGAAAGAGAAGGTGCTTAGGTTCTAAAACTTTCAAGACTGAAAATAATGGGGTTTTGTAATAAAGAATTGCAAGACAAAAAATAACCAAATGGAAAAACCTGGAGTTAAAAAGCACAACAGGGCTTCCCTGGTGGTGCAGGTGTTAAGAATCCGCCCACCAATTCAGGGGACACAGGTTCAATCCCTGGTCCGGGAAGATCCCACATGCCACGGAGCAACTAAGCCTGCGCGCCTCAACTATTGAGCCTGCGCTCAGAGCCTGCGAGCCACAACTACTGAAGCCTGCGCACCTAGAGCCTGTGCTCCGCAACAAGAGAAGCCACCGTGATGAGATGCCCGTGCACCGCAATGTAGTCGCCCCTGCTCGCCGCAACTAGAGAAAGCCCGCGCGCAGCAACGAAGACCCAACGCAGCCAAAAATAAAATAAATAAATAAATTTATATTTTAAAAAAGCTCAACAAATGAAATAAAAAATCCACAAAATTCTGGTCGTAGAGCAACTGGACATCCACATGCAAAAAAATTAATCTGGGGGAGTGGGATGAATTGGGAGATTGTGACTGACATATGTACACTACTATGTATAAAATAGATAACTAATGAGAACCTACTGTATAACACAGGGAAGTCTACTCAATGCTCTGTGGTAACCTAAATGGGAAGGAAATCTAAAAATCTAAAAAAGAGGGGATACATTCATATGTATGACTGATTCACTTTGTTGTACAGCAAGAAACTAACACAGCATTATAAAGCAACTATACACCGTGCCCCGGTCTGGGAAGATCCCACATGCCGCGGAGCCTAGTTAGCCCCTACAGTCTTGTAAACTGATTCTAGAAACAATTTCCTTATAATATATCTCCCACTGATTTTTTTCCTCTGGTCGAACCCTAACTGACACAGGAATCAAAGCAAAAGTCAATGAGGAAACGATAGTCTTTTCAAAACATGCTGCTGGGACACTTGGATATTGACGTGTAAAAAGATTAATTTAGACCCTCATGTCACAGCATGTACAAAAATTAGTACAAAAATGGTTCATAGACCTGAATGTAAGAGCTAAAAAACATAAAACCATTTAGAATAACACATAGACTAGGACTTCCCTGGTGGTGCAGTGCTTAAGAATCTGCTCTGCCAATGCCACGGATACAGGTTCGAGCCCTGGTCTGGGAAGGTCCCACATGCCGCGGAGCAATTAAGCCCGTGTGCCACAACTACTGAGCTCGTGCTCTGGAGCCTGCAAGCCACAACTACTGAGCCTGGGCACCACAACTACTGAGATCTCGCCTTAGAGCCTGCGAGCCACACTACTGAGCCGGGCACCTAGAGCCCATGCTCCACAACAAGAGAAGCCACCGCAATGAGAAGCCTGTGCACCGCAACGAAGAGTAGACCCCGCTCACCGCAACTAGAGGAAGCCCACGCGCAGCAACGAAGACCCAATGCAGCCAAAAATAAATAAATAAATAAATTTATTTTAAAAAAAACTTAGAAAAACCTTTACGACCCTGGATTAAGCAGAGTTCTTAGATACAACATCAAAGGCATGATCCATTCCAGAAAAAAGAAATTTGACTTCATAAAAATTAAAAAACTAAAACAAAAAACCCAACATTTTGCACTTCAAAAGACTTTTTTTTTTTTTTTTTTTTTCCGGTCCGGGGGCCTCTCATTTTTTTGGCCTCTCCCGTTGCGGAGCACAGGCTCCGGATGCGCAGGCTCAGCGGCCATGGCTCACGGACCCAGCCACTCCGCGGTACGTGGGAGCCTCCCGGACCGGGGCACGAACCCGTGTCCCCTGCATCGGCAGGCGGACTCTCTACTACTGCACCACCAGGGAAGCCCCAAAAGACATTTTTAAGGGAACTATACTCACTATCTTATAATCACCCATAATGGAAGAGAATGTAAAAAAAGAATATATATATACACACACACACATATATATATAATTGAATCACTTTTTTGTACATCTGAAACTAATGTAACATTGTAAATCAACTACATTTCAATAAAAATATTTGAAAAACAAAAAATACATTTTTAAATTATGAACATTAAAAACAACCTACAGACTGGGAGAAACATATATTTGCCTATCATATATCTGATAAAACACTTACAGCCCAAATATATAAAGATCAACTCAATAATAAGACAAGCAACCCGAATAATAGAAATGGCTGATAAGCACATGGAAAAATGCCCAGCACCGTTAGTTATTAGGGAAATGCAAAGTAAAACCGCACATCAGTATCGCTGTAATAAAACGACTGTTAGTAACAGGTTTGGGCAGGGATGTGCAGAAGCTGCGACCCTCATACACTGCTGGTGGAATGAAGAATGGTGCTGCCACTTTGGAAAGCAGTTCGGCAGATTCTTTAAAAATTAAACAAAAAAAATCTTTTTATATGACTCAACAATTCCACTCCTTGTTATTGATTCAGGATAAATAAAAACACATGTCCATACAAAGAAATTTTTGGCAAATGTTCCTTGCACCATTTATGCATAAGAGCAAAAAAAAAGGAAACAATCCAAATGTCCATTAACTGGTGAATGAGTAAACGAAATGTCTTTGATCCATTTAATGGAATACTATTTAGCAATAGAAAGAAGGGCACCAACTGCCGATATGTCCTCGGGCAAGGCACGGGTGCGCCTCAAAAACGTGCTGAGTGAAAGAAGTCAGATGCGAAAAGCTGCAAAAGATTCCATTTGTATGAAATGCTTTTTTTTTTTTTTTAAGTTATTTTTTTTGATGTGGACCATTTTTAAAGTCTTTATTGAATTTGTTACAATATTGCTTCTGTTTTATGGGTTTTTCTGGATTTTTGGCTGCGAGGCATGTGGGTTCTTAGCTCCCCAACCAGGGATCAAACCCTCAATCCTTGCACTGGAAGGCGAAGTCTTGATCTCTGGACCTCCAGGGAAGTCCCCTGAAATGCTTTTTTAAAAAGGCAAACCTATAGAGGCAGGAAGAGGATTAGTGGTTGTCTGAGAAACGGGTAGGAACAGGGATTCATGGAAAACGAGCAGGATGGATCTTTCTGGACGATGGAAATATTCTAAACCTGAATTGTGGTGATATTTGCACCGTTCTGCAAATTTACTAAAAATCAATAAATTAGCGGGACTTCCCTGGTGGTACAGTGGTTAAGAATCAGCCTGCCAATGCAGGGGACACGGGTTTGAGCCCTGGTCCAGGAAGATCCCACATGCCGCGGAGCAACTAAGCCCGTGCACCACAACTACTGAAGCCCTCCGGCCTAGAGCCCGTGCTCTGCAACAAGAGAAAGCCACTGCAATGAGAAGCCTGCGCACCGCAAGGACGAGTAGTCCCCGTTCAAGGCAAATAGAGAAAGCCCGTGCACAGCAATGAAGACCCAACCCAGCCAAAAATAAATAAATAAATAAAAATTTAAAAAAAATAGAAATAAATTGTCCACTTAAAACGAGTATATTTTGTGGTATGGAAGTGATACCTCAATCGAGCTGTTTTTTTAAAAAATAAACAAGAAAGCTACAACACAAAAAACAAACGAAACCAGACTGGTTAGGGTTATAAATCTAGGTGGCTGAAGTATGAAGAATACAAGGTGGTAGGGACTTCCCTGGTGGTCCACTGGTTAAGACTCCGTGCTCCCTATGCAGGGGGACCGGGTTCGATCCCTGCTCAGGGAACTAGATCCCACATGTCACAACTAAAAATCCTGCATGCCACAATGAAGATCCCGAGTACCGCAACAAAGACCCAGTGCAACCAAACAAATAAATATTAAAAACAAAAAACACCAAGGTGGTAATTATCTTAAAATTTGGGTGGTTATCGCGTGGGGCAGGGGAGAGGCGCCAGGGAGGGTTGGGGTGGGAGCCAGTGAGTAGAGGGGAGGCTAGGGGGCTCCTAGGAGACTGACCACGTCCTGTTTCTTGACCTGGATGGTGAGCACATGAGTGCTTGCTTTACAGTAAAACGTTTTTATTTCTGTATTTATTTATATATTATATATATATATTATATATATATATTATATATATAATATATATATTATATATATATTTTTTATTTATATATATTTTTGCCATGCCACATGGCTTGCAGGATCTTAGTTCCCCTACCAGGGATTGAACCTGGGCCACAGCAGTGAAAACACCAAGTCCACTGGACTGCCAGGGAATTCCCATAAAACTTTAAATATATATTTTGTTTTATAGATGTTTCTTGACATATGTTATATTACACAATAGTAACCCTTTACAATACCAACCAAAAAATGTATTGTTTCTGGGAACAAATCTAACAAAAACGAGGAAGACGTGTCTACAGCAAATTACAAACTTCACTGAAAAGCAGTAAATCAGCCCTGAATAAGTGTACGGCAGGGCAAAGGGATCATTATTCCCCAAATTGACTTGTAGAGTCAATGCAACTCTGATCAAATCCTAAAAGGTTTTTCAAAGAATTTAACAAAATCAAATTAAAAACAAGCCCAAGAAGAGCCACATGACTCTTCAAGAATAATAATAATAATATCCCGCTAGCTGTTATGGCTTCTGCAGACTTATAAAGCCGTAACTATCAGGACAGCATGATCTCGGCCCAGGGAAAACAAACTGATCCACAAAAGGCAATAGAGAGCCCAGAACAGTCCACAGGCACATACACAACCTGGAACACTGATTATAGAGCATCTGAAGGAACTAGTTCATAAATAAATCAATAAAATAAAATAGCAAAATCAATATAAATGAAATACAATAATAATATCTCATATGCAGGGTTGAAACAAAGCGACAGAGTTAAAATACTTGGACAAGAATCGTCCTTAGGTTGGAGAGGGCTAAATGGGAGCCCATGTGATGGAAAGTCCCTTCACTGCTCCAGTGAGGATATAAGACGTGTTAGATTAGGTGTTCCTGGTATAACTGCCAACCAATTAAGGAGAAAAATGGAACACTGGGCATTGGAGGGTACCAGTACAAAAAGAAGTGAGAAATAAGAAAAAAGAAGCATAGAAAAAACTGGACAACTAAAAGGCACAAAATAAAGTCAAAAGAAGAAGTTTAAGTTGTGGAATTAATTATAGAACCCTCAGTTAAAGTTGGAGTCAGGACGGGTCTGTAGGGAGCTCTCTCCACGAATATGCACGTCAATTACCCCAAACAGGAAGAGATTTCCGCCTACATCTTGGACAGGAAGGTGCCTCTACTTACCATCAGTCAGGAGGAAGGAAACTTCCCTCCACCCCCGACAGCCCAGCCAATCAGAGACTGCAGGGGCCCAGTCAATGGGAAGACTCCATTGAACCCCAGCTCCTCCAATGGAATCTTTGGTTATCACAGCCCCTCCCTACTCCTCCTTTTCCCTATAAAAGCAAGTTCCCCCTCCTTGTTCTCTGGATTTGGCTTTTTTGTCTGCCATAGTTTCCACATCCCAAATTGCAATTCCTCTGCTATTCCTGAATAAGCTTGCTTTCGCTGGTAAAATAACTGGCTACCATTTACTGAAGTTGATATATTTATATGGTGTCAGAAGTGGGATCTGAAGGCAGCGAACCCCAAGAGATGACAGGCCCTGGAATGGAGCGAGGTACCCACACTGTGAGCCCTTCATGCTCATCACTTCCCTGCGTCTCTTCTTGTATTCCAAACTGCTTCTTTGCGTTTTGAGTTCTCTAGCTTTTTTCGGGATCTGGAAAGGCTTTGTCCTTTCAGGGGAGAGGTTTCATCCTTTCTGGTTCAAGGTTTCGCCCTTGGTGAATACTCAGTTGTCTTCTGGAGTGTGCAAGAGTGGGGGGATCGAGCTAACTGGAATCGAATAATTTGCTTTATTCCTTTTGGAATCTGGGCTAGGACTCCAGCAACTTTCTTGGGTTTCCAGGAGAACTTAAGGAAAAGGGATCCTGGTCATCTATGCGCTCTGAGGGCAGCCCTCCCTCAGGGACTCTGGAAGGTTCATGTTTGAAAGCTATGGACCCTGACATGCTCGTTTCTTTTTCCCCTGACATGCTCATTTTTAACTAAGTGGGCTGAACCAACTAAAAGTAATCCAGAATTATCACGGCCATTACAGGGAACTTTCAATCTTCCCAAACTTGTTTTTCTTAAGATTAAATTGGAGAACTGTGGTTCTAAAATTTTATTTTATTTAATTTATTATTTTTTAAATTAATTTATTTACTTTTGGCTGTGTTGGGTCTTCGTTGCTGCACGCGGGCTTTCTCTAGTTATGGCGAGGGGGGCTACTCTTCCTTGCGGTGCACGGGCTTCTCATTGCAGTGGCTTCTCTTGTTGCAGAGCATGGGCTCTAGGCACACGGGCTTCAGCAGTTGTGGCACGCAGGCTCAGTAGTTGTGGCGCGCTGGCTTAGTTGCTCCACGGCATGTGCGATCTTCCCGGACCAGGGATCAAACCCGTGTCCCCTGCATTGGCAGGCGGATTTTTAACCACTGCGCCACCAGGGAAGTCCCATGTGGTTCTAAAATTAAATAAGAAGAATGGGATATTTATTTTCATTGGTACCTGGAAGCTTGCAACTGTGCACCAAAGTCTAAAATTGCCTCTTTGCAAGATGCCATTTCTAAAGTGGCCAAAACAACTAAAAAACTTGAAAAGAGCAGAACAGTTTCTGAAGCCTTGTGCTCCTTGAGTTCCCCTCCCCTAACTTCTTTGTCTCTGGCACCATCTTGTGTGTCTTCTCCGTCCCCTTTGTCTCAGACTCCGCCCCCTTTGTTTCTTCCTTTCCCCTCCCCTGTGAAAACCTGCCCCTTTAAAATCAGACCCTCAGGGGGACTTCTCTGGCGGTCCAGTGGTTGAGGCTTCACCTTCCAATGCAGGGGGTGCAGGTTCAATATGTGGGCAGGTAGCTAAGATCCCACATGCCTCGAGACCAAAAAACCAAAACATAAAACAGAAGCAGTATTGTAACAAATTCAATAAAGACTTCAGAAGTGGTTCACATCAAAAAAAAACTTTAATAAAAATTAAATAAAAATTAAATAAAATTGAACCCTCTTAGGGTCCAAATGCTTAACCCCTAATTATAGTTTTTAAGTTAACTGGAGCAGGACTCCCCTGGTGGCACAGTGGCTAAGAATCCGCCTGTCAATGCAGGGGACACAGGTTTGAGCCCTGGTCCACGAAGATCCCACATGCCACGGAGCAACTAAGCCCATGCGCCACAACTACTGAAGCCCGTGTGCCTAGAGCCCGTGCTCCGCAACGAGAAGCCACCACAATGAGAAGCCTGTGCACTGCAACGAAGACTCAATGCATCCAAAAATAAATAAACTGAAATAAATAAATTTATAAAAAAATAAAAATCAGTAGTGTACTTAGGTAAAACTAAAACAATTTTCTTTCATTTACTAAGAGGACAAGGTTTTCTTGGAATATTGGTTTGCTTCTCGTGGGAGATTATGAATTTTTCTTTACCATTTTTTAAAGTAAACTGCTTAGAAAGCAAAGATCTGTGCTTTAACAAAATTATTTCCTGTGCTTACGTTGTCTTATTCAGGACTTTCATTACTAAAGAAAACTGAGTCTTCTCAATATTTTTTATTTATTTATTTTTGGCTGCATTGGGTCTTTGTTGCTGCACGCGGGCTTTCTCTAGTTGCGGCAAGTGGGGGCTACTCTTCGTTGTGGTGCGCGGGCTTCTCATTGCAGTGGCTTCTCTTGTCGTCGCGGAGCATGGGCTCTAGTAGTTGTGGCTCGCAGGGTCTAGAGCGCAGGCTCAGTGGTTGTGGCTCACGGGCTCTAGAGTGCAGGCTCAGTAGTTATGGTGCACGGGCTTAGTTGCTCTGCGGCATGTGGGATCTTCCCGGACCAGAGCTCAAAGCCGTGTCCCCTGGATTGGCAGGCGTATTCTTAACCACTGCGCCACCAGGGAAGTCCTCTTCTCAATATTAAAAGAGCTAAAAAAATTAAAAATAAATAAAAGAGCTAAGTTTTGCTTACAACTATGTAACCTCTTGTATTTGCCTTTGAAATCTTTTATTGTTACTTTGGTCAGACAGATAATTAAGTATCATTTCATAATGATCTGTGGTCCTGTTTGGTCAAAGGTCCAAAACCTTTTGTTACTTTTGACAAACTTACCCCAAATCATGTTATAAATGAAGTCTTGCTGACCTCACACTAACTGGGCTCTTCCAGAGGGGCCCCTGGAGAATCTCAAAGGATTTGTCTCTCACCTGGTAAAATGCTGAACTAATCAGGCTTATTTGATGAGCTAGATTACATGGGAAGCTTGTAATAGGCTTCTAAATAAGAAGGAATACAGAACCTTTTAACCTTATAGTTGTATAGGTACATATTAACATGCGCTCAAAATCATATGAAATTGCTAAATTCTGAGATGTCCTGATATAATGTTATTGGTCATGATTTTTGTTTTGTTTCTGTTTTTTGGGTTTTTTTGGTCGTGCTGCATGGCTTGCAGGGTCTTAGTTACCCGGGCCCCAGCAGTGAAAGCGCCAAGCCCTAACCACTGGACCACCAGGGAATTTCCAACCGCTCACCATTTTAAACATATGTCAAAAAGATAAGCTGATCCCCTTGCCACTCCCATTATAATGAATTCTCATCAGATTTTTAATAATGGGCATTTTCAAGTCTTTCTGTCATTATAGTTACTGCGTTACTCTGATGCTTCTCGAAATGTGTTCCTCTTTAAAGAGATTCACGGAAAGGACTCTGACAGGTACTCTGAAACAGTTTTCTTTCTTATAACTCTAAGATCATACGACTGAACTGTGTAAGAATTTCTAAAACTCTAATGGAAAACCAATTGCTTTAATGTTTTCCTTTCCAGACATAACGGATCCCCTTTTCTCCTCTCCTTTAAGCTGTCTATAACTTAAAACAATTTGGTAAAGTGTACGTTGGCATCAAAGGTTGAAGCATTTACATTTTCTCCCTACCTGGTCCCTCAAGAGTTCTGAAACTCTTATTAAGTATTTTTGTTTTTCATGACAGTGGATGTATGTGCACACGTTCAATGGAGTCTGTTGTCCCTGAACAGGACACCCAAAGCACGTGGTTCTTTGATCCGAGCTGAGAAAGGGAGAACTACTTCTGCACTGTAAAGGCCTCATTGCTTCTACTGAAAATAACCAGTTGGGCAATGCCCTGGCGGTCCAGTGGTTAGGACTCCGTGCTCTCACTGCCGAGAGCCCAGGTTCGATCCCTGGTGGGGGAACTAAGATCGTGCAAGCCACATGGTGTGGTCAAAAAAAAAAAAAAAGTTTAAGAAAATAGTTAGGATTAACATATACACACTACTATACATAAAATAGATAACCAGCTCAATATTTTATAATAACCTATAAGGGAAAAGAATCTGAAAAAGAACATATATGTGTGTGTGTGTAATGAATCACTTTGCTGTCCACCTGAAACTAACGTAACATTGTAAATCAACTATACTTCAATTAAATTTTGAAAAACTAAAAAAGAAAGAAAATCACCAAGCTCTGGCAGAGCACTCCTTTTGCAGCGCACTCCCGGAAGACCAAGACCCCGAATGTCACAGCCCACAGCCTGGAGATTCTGGGTACTGGAAAAGGCACCTCCAAAAGGATCCTCTCCAGGCTTGCCAGGAGGGCCCCATCAAATCCTGTTGACTAACGCTTGTGCACCAAACTCCAGAGGGGACTCCTGGGTTCAGCGTCCCATCTAAAGGAGGCACCAAATCCCAACTGGACCTGTACACTCTCTGGCGACCTGAAGATAATGCCCATTAGGACCCGAAGCAGAGGACATCTGAGGCCAACAGCTTTCCCAAAACGTCTGGACCAGGCCTGTATACCTTTACTTCAATACAGTCCCTCACCCTGTTCCTCCCTCCCTTCTATGGAAGGACAACACCCTCATTCGTATCTCCCAGTCCCTGAAGAAAGGGGGAAACCTCTCCGATTGCTCGATTTGCCATTGGAGTCCTCAGCTGGCCCAGCAGAGCAACGGCCTCTTGGTTCAGCCTATAAGTAATTTCACTGGGGTTCCAGATGCTGCTGTCTGTCCAAATTGTCCTGCAGGCCCATTTTATAGAGTTAGGGAGCTAAGCCCACCTAAATGTATTCCTTGCTTCAATTTGACCCACCCCTGGCATAGGAAAACAAGATCCTTTGAATATCTGCATGAAAGTTCAACGGAGCTGGCAATGCAAGTTGAGTCATCTGTAAACTCGCTGACATATCCGTACATCTAGGTAACTTCCTGTTGTGTAACAACAAAATTTCCGAGCCTTGGCTAAGCAATGCCAGTGCCTCTGCACCAATGAAGGAACCCAGAGATTCCATCACTCGTGTGGAGGCTTCATGTGCACCCCCTGGTTTCACCTCCATATGTGGAAGTTTGGGGGATGGCCTTTATGCTTGGGCAGCCCATTGTCTTGATGGCTGGAGAACACAGGACGGTGTGCCCTGCTGTATTCACTGTCCTGTTCTCCTGACATAACTGAACAGAAGCCTCACGTTGATCCGTCCCATTAAACCTCTATAACTGCCTTAAGCAAGAAATTCCAGCAGGCGTAAGAGATTCTGCCTTTACCTCTGCAGGGAGAGCTTTCCTCCCACGGATGGGAATGAGCACCAATGGACATATGATGAGGAATCTCTCCCTGACACTAGGAGAGTTAGCCACTCCGGAGCCAAAGCAGTTTCAGCTCAGTGATGGTCACTTAACTCACCAGCCAAGGTGGTTTCAGGTAATCACGAGCCTGCAATTACCTACTTGCTGAGCAAGGAGGTGTCTGCAGCAGCAAACCCCTCTTGCTGCAAGTGGTTAAATGCCCCTGGGGAAGCAGAGACCCGATGACATAAGGCTAAAGAGCAAGGACGTTGGCTAGAGCGACGTCACGGACAACCCGCTGTCTCTCCGGTGTATTCAGCTGGACACCTGCAGGTCTGCCTCCTGCTCTAGAAGCACCGTGCAAACTGGCCATCCCTCGCAGCCCCCAGGGAGCCCTGGAGCCGGGAGGAATCCAGCCTTTCCCGGCAGGACGTGCCCCCTCCCCACCCTTCCCGTCGGGGCCCAGGGGCTGCGTGCCAGCTTGGCAGGTCAGCCGCTTCCCTGTGCCGGAACAGGCTCCTCTCTCTGACAAACCTCAGCGCATCCAGGTCTGCAGCCGACCACCATGACCACCACGAAGAGGATGGATGGCGGCGAGGCGGCTGTGACCATGCGGGACCCCCAGGGATGGGGCGTCTGACAGGGTCTCTAGAGACACCAGCCCCCGTGGTCCTTGAGGTTCTGGGAGGGCAGGAGTCGGGCTGAGCTCGGCGGTGCGGGACTGGAGCTCCTGGCACAGTCCACGCTGGCGGCGCCTCCACCCTGACCAGCCCTCCCCTCGGCCCCTAGCTGTGCTCCTGTCCCGCCCACCTCCCAGGCCGCGCCCTCCTCCCGGGTGGGTGGGGCCGTGCTGACCCGCGTGCCCACCACGAGACAGCACTGAAACTGCCTCGCCCCCCTTGGGAGCCCAGCCCAGGAGGGGCCCCAAGGCTCACCCACCCCAGGCAGCCGGCGCGGTTCCTGCAGTCCCGCTCGGGGAGACACGAGCCTGCGGAGCCAGGGCTGTGGAGAAGCCAGGATGGCAAGTGTGAGGCCCCAGCCCAGGCCTGGGAAGCAGTGGACCTCTGAGGTCTGAGGGATCCCTACTCGAGGCCTCCCCCGAGTTCAGCACCCTGGAGCAGGTTGGTGGGCAGCGCAGGGGGATCCAGGAAGTCAGGGCCCCCGACTTGGACCCACCTCCTGCTGCTGTCACCCTGAGAGAGCCCCCCTTCTGGACCACTTAGGGAATATTCCACTGGACCAGTTCATTGGGTGGAGCCCCCCACCCATCCCTTTGCCTGCCGGGGAGCTCCTGGGCCCAAGAGGCCATGAGAAGTCCAGGCAGACCCACGGGATTCTTGCAGTGGTGAAGCATCCGGAATTTTAGGCCCCCGGGGTGAGCAGGTGTGTGTGGGGGAGTGTGTGTTCGGCTGCTGCGGGCACCCGAAAGACTCGTGGTCACATGCGACTCTGCAGGGGACCAGCTGTGTGTCTCTGGGGTCTGCTCACGCTGTCTGCCGTCATCTATCCTGTCCCACAGAGACAGACCTACCCACTCCCGGGGAGCCAGCCCTGTGGGACATACTGGCGCTGAAGAATGCAGGCTGGATTAAGGACCCAGCAGGTGGCAGGCTGGGGCTCTGAGGGAGGTTGGAATTGGCAGAGGAGCTCAGAGCTGACCCAGCCCCACCGGTCCCCCCAGGTCCCAGTGTGAACCGGCGGAGGGCCATGGACAGATTTATTCGAGGCGTAGAGGCCTGGGGCAAATCCACAGGGTCCCCTCCCTCCAAATGCCCCTGTCAAACCAACGTCCCGCCGTGCCAGTGGGCGTCCACTGCGTCCGGTGGCACCTGCGCTACAAGAGGTTCACCGTGGCCACCACCTGCTTGCAGCCAGTGACGGCGAACTCCCGGCCAGCCACGCGGTAGTAACTGAGCTGCGCGGCCAGGAGCTCGGCGCGGGCCTGCTCTGGGAAGAAGCCCTCCCCGGCCATCTCGTCCCGGAAGCAGTTGACCACGTCCCCCTTGTCCAGCAGCAGGAAGGGCACGATAGTCGCGACCTCCCACAGCGGGTGCTCGCGGACCAGGAGCGCCCTCAGGCTGGCGCGCAGCTCCTCCTCAGCCTGTGCCGCCACCGCCGCGGCCCCGTGGGCGCCGTCTGCGCGCAGGGCCAGCGCGCGGGACGCGTTCTGCAGCACGAAGCGCGTGACCTCCGCGCCGCCATTGCCGCTGAGGAGCACGTAGATGGCATTGTGGAAGTGGTGCGAGCGCTGCGGCTGCAGGAAGCCGTGCAGCTCGTCCAGCAGCGCCGGCGGCAGGAGCTCCACGTCGTCCAGAAGCAGGAGCGGGGTCTTCTCCTCCGCCTCGGCCCGCGCCACGACGTCGGCCACGCGCCGCGCCAGCTCCTGGCGGCAGTCCTCCGCGGCGCGCGGCTCGGGGCAGTGGTGCCGCGCGTGGTACTGCAGCACGAGCGCGCCGTCCTCGAGCACCGCGCGGAAGTGGCGCGCCAGCAGGCGGCCCACATGGCTCTTGCCCACGCCGCTGGGCCCGTGCAGCGCCAGGAGCAGCGGGCGGCTGTGCACGTGCGTGGCCAGGTAGTCCCGCAGCAGCGCCACGATGCGCTCCACGGCCGCCGGCTGGCCGAACACGGCACGCTGCAGCGCCTTCTCCAGCCCGTCAAGGTCATAGCGCTGCGCGTTATCGTCCAGGTTCTCGATGGCGTTGAGCACCTGGAAGCCCACGATGGCCACGAGCAACAACAGGCAACGCTGCGCGCGGCTCCGGCGCTCCACGCGCGGCCGGTACTTGCGCGACGTCTCGGGGTAGAGCACCAAGCGGCTGCGCCGGCGCTTCTTTCGCGGCGGCCTCGAGGACAGCTCCGCCGGGCCGTCGAAGGTGAAGAACTGAGGCTGGTCCGGGTCCGCGCGCGGCGCCCGGGGCTCGGAGTCCGGCCTCACGGCCGTATGCGGGAAGCACCGCTTGCGCAGGAGGCGCACGCGGCGGCGCAGGCGGACCACGGCGCGCACGGGCGCGATCACGCTCGGGCCGGGGGCGACGTGGTCCGCTGCCGCGGGCTCCGGACTGGGCTGGCCGCGGTCCATGGCGCAGGGGCGGCGCTTGGCATGCAGGTCACCCTCCCTGCAACAGGAAGACGGGGAGGGTCTCCAGACTTCCGCCCGGCCGACTGGGACCCTCCCCCGAGATCTCAGCCCCACCCACCCCCGCGAGGGCCCCCGGAGTGCGGCCCGCTGCCCCGAGGGCAGGGCCTGGCACGGGCCTCGCCCCTCTGACCAGGAAGCGGCTCCCCGCCGGGCCCCAATGCAAATCTCTCGGATCCTCGCATAAACAGCCTCCGGCCTTGAGGAAGTGGCTGCGGGGGGGTGGGGGGCGGGGGCGCATTTTATCAGGCGGCCGCCGCCCGGGCTTCCTGGAGGAGGAGTCGGAGTCGGTGCCAACCTGCCGCCAATTAGGGGTGGAGCAGAGTCAAGGCCGGACCCCGCCCCTGACGCAGCTCGACTGCCGGGCGCCGGGGGCCCTCCGGTCCCTAGAGGGGGGCGTGGGAAGCAGACGCCCAAGCATCCCCAGAGTTCAGAGATGCCCCTCCCCCACAAACACTTGGTGGTGGTGGTGGGGCGGTCTGGCCGTTACTTCTGCTTTCCAGAATGGGCCCCTGTCCCCAAGCTGAGCCCAGGCCTCCCAGCATTGCTCTAGTGGGCACACTAATGGAGTTGGGGGCAGGGAGCCCCCTAGAGGCGGGTGGGGGTGGGGTGAAAAGAAGAACAGAAAGACAAGACCCGGAGAAGGAGAGATGAAGCCACTGAGACAGCTGGAGAAAGGTGGGGTGGATGCCCCCGGCCCTCCCCAGTACCTGCAGCTGCGTCAGCTCAGGCTCTCGCTGGCCCGCCCTCAGCCCCCCAGGGCGGGCCCCCAGCCCACGCCAGAGGCTGGGGCCTGCGACGCAGGAAGCTGAATGTGCTGGCTTCCTGGCGGGGGTCGGGGTGGGGTCAGGGGCCTCACTGGGTCAGCTCAGGCTCAGAGGGGCAGCGACACCTCCTCCGGAGCGGAGGAAGCTCTGGGGAGGTTTCCGCTTCTTTGCAAAGGAAGTGAGTCAGGGGTGTGGCGCGGGCGGGACTCAGGCTGGACGGAGGCACCAGAGGGGGAGGCCTGGCTGACTCGCCCAGGTACCCCGGCCGGTTGGTCACCTACCTTAAAGCCCTCCCAGCCCTCCTGACTCAGCCCAGGCCCAGGACACCCGGTGAGGCCGAGGGCAATGCCTCCCCTGGGGTCCCACGTGCCTTTGCTCCTCAGCCTGCCCTCCACAGGACCCCCACCTCCCCAGGGACATCTGCGCCTGACCACCCCCCGCCCCCCGCAGGACCCACAGCGAGGGGGATAGGCGTGTCCAGGCTGCCGGTTAGCAGAGGCGGAGCGGGCGGGCAGGGTCCTCCCCCAGCTGGGGTCCTCCAACCCTCTTCCCTCTTCACCCCGCCCAAGCCCAATCTGGGTGCTCACAGAGTAGGGCTCGTTTCCTTTTCCTCCCCCTCTTCTACCAGGTCCCGGGCTCCACGGCGCTCCCCCCGCCCCCGGCCTCCCCCTTTGTCTTCCCCTGTACCTCGGCCTAGAGCACCCCCCCAGGACAGGGCAGGAAGTTCTAGAATGGGGGGAAAAAACCCACACATGACTCAGGGCCCTGGTCGGAGGGCAAATTTAGAAAGAACTTGGGCCCGGAGTTGGCAGATGGAGGCTCTGGGCCCCTCCCCGCCACCAGCTTCAAGTGGCCCTGCCCCCACCCCCGTTCCCATCTCTGTGGAGACTGGCCTATCTGGATGACCCTCCCCTCTGGAGCGGGTCTACTAACCAGTAATGCCCCCAGACCAGTCCTGGCCCCGAGCTCAACTGTGTCCTGCGGGCGCTGGCAGTCCTGAGCCCCCCATCCTCCAGCCTCCCTGTCCCTCATCCTCCACACTTCTGCCCACACGGGTCCCTCTGCCGAGCGTGCCATCCCTCCCCACTTCCTAGCTTCCCTCCACCTCCCTGTCCAACCTGCATCAGGGAGAAGCCACTCATGGGCTTGGGGGTTCCCGTCCTCCCCAGAATATGGGGCTCCTGCCTGTCCACGTGCGTCCGATGCCCTCTGGCAGGATCACTGAGAAACCACTGCTTCTCCGCTTCCTCCTCTCCAGCTGCGGGCCTGGCTCCCCGAGACCCGCTGCCCCTCTCTGTGCTGGGCCAGGTGCTTAGGGACCCCTCGGGCCTCACGCGCCATGTGGCCCCTGCCCAGGCCTTCCTGGAACCAGGACGGAAGGGTATCTGTCCAGGCCTCTGCTGGTGCCCCACGGCCCCGGGATGAGGGTGGGGTCCTTCAGCGTCTTCAGGCTTTCTACAGTCTCCCAGCTGCTTCTGACCCAGAGAACCCCAGGGGGCCCTGACAGGCAGACGCAGGAAAAGGTGCCCAGGGGTGGGGGCGGGGCGCTGGCTGGCGGCTGCTTCCGCCAGATGCTGGTCCCAAACCTGCTGGGGTCCAGAGCCCCAGCACTGGGTGAGGTGGGGGCCTGGACGTGGGGTGTGGCAGGAGTCAAGAAAGTCATGCCTCAGAGGGCCTGCCCCCAGCGGGGTCAAGGGTGAGCCTGAGCCCTGCACTGAGGCCCGCCTCCTCTGTACTTTCTCCCCCATCTCCAGGGGTGAAGGGGGCCCCACCTGTCCCTACCCTTCAGGACCGAGCCCACCACGCCCGTAGGATGCCCTCCCACCCCTCCCTCCAGCCCGCGCCCTGTCCAGCCCTGTCCCCAGCCCCGAATTCAGGTCCACAACTTCAGCCTGGTCTCTGCAGACCCCTCACCTCGCTGCCCACCCACGACCCCTCCACCAGCCCAGTGTGGGCTCAGGTTCCCAAACTGCTGGCCTGGAGGTGGGCAGGGCCTGCACCACACACATGCTCCCTCCTCCCCGAATTCCCGTGTGGACGCTCCCTTCCTCTGACCAGACCTCCCACCCCACAGCCTCCCCGCAGCCCTGCCCGGTCCAGCCTCAGGATTCCCACCTCCCTCGCAGCCCCAGAGGGTCCCTGAGCTCAGCTGCCCCCTCCCACCGGCCCACCTGGGGCTCGCCGTCGCTGCAGCCCTCACCCCCACCCCGTCCGTCCTTGCAGCTCACGCCCTCCCCCTGACGAGCCCCGCCCACTGGGGGGCCTCTGGTCCCCGGTCCCTTTGTTGGGGCTGGAGGAGCTTGGCCTCCGACTGGTCTCTGTCCCCCTTGACCGTGAGCCTCACGGGGGGTCACGCGGGCCCCGTGCGGGCACTTGCTCCTCCCCCGGCCCAGCTCCTTCCTCATCCTCTCCTCACCTCTGCCCCATCCTGCCTCCCAGCCCAGGACCCCCCTGGCTCCCGGAGGAAAAGCGGCAGCTGGAAGTGGGTCCCGCCTCCTCCCTGGGAACGCGCCCGCTCCCGCGGGGCCCACCTGGGCCTGGCACTGCCCCCTCCCCCACTCAGTGACACCCCAGCCGTCCCCCAAAGCCCCATCCACTTTTCATTCCTTGTCACTCCCGTCAGCGCACGAACACCGGGCTCCTCCCGACTGCTGACGCCCACACCCCCGGGTCTTTGCTTTCCTCAGTCACCATCTCTACCAGTGCCTCCCCGACACCTGCAGAGCCGCACCTGTCAAGGTCACAGTGACCTCCACACAGCCTGCCCCTCGGCAACATGTCAGCACTGGTGATGGGCACTGAGGCCCACCCAGGGCTGACCGTGTCGAGTCTTTTGGCCCCGAGCGCAGCCAGGCCCAGGCCTCACCATCCACAGCTGCTGTCTCGGACGGGGCTGGGCATCCAGGCTGTGCCCACGGAGAAAGGCGCCAGGAAAGTGCTCGCCAGCCTGCACTGCAACCAGCCCTGTGCGCGCACAGAACAGCTCCTCTGCTGGATTTACCAAAACGCCTTTTATTTACAAAAGTGAAAGTCTCACTATGAGCAGCAGCAGACCCTCCCCTGGCCGAGGACGCTGCTCGGAGGGTAAATCGAGGCAGCAGGGGACCCTGGGCTTTCCTCCCCCATGTGCTACTCGGGACTGTCAACAGGGGAGGAGCTCCTTGGAGAGCTGGGCTCCACCTGCAGACCCCCGCCCCCAGCAAACTCCGCGGTTCTGCCAATCGGGCGCCAACCCTGCCGGCCCGCCCTCTTCCCCTCAGGCCTCGGACCCTGCCCCACCCCCCACCCCCCACCCCTTGGAAAACGGGTGTCCTTTTCCTAATGCCAACTACTGCCTGTCTGCCTGACAGCAGTGGAAACCCACACGCGAGGAGGAACAAGCAAGCAGCTTTCCACGGCGTGGGAGTGCGAGGGGCCAGGCGGGGGGCAGCAGGCCTGCAGCAGGCCTGTGCTCCAGGGAGCCGGCCGGGTCCCGTTCACGCAGGAGGCACACACCTCCCAGGACCAAGTTCCAGGGGAGGCTGAGGTGCAGAGCACCGGTGCCCTGCCCACAGGACGGTCCCCGGGGTCTCCGCTCAGCCCACCCCCAGTCCCAGAACAGTCAGTCCACCTCCAGGAGAGACGCCTCTTCCCCTGGCTGACCAGGGCCACGACCCCACCGGGGGCCCTGCCCACCCCTGAGCAGCCCCAGGCGGAGCCTCAGAGTACAGCTGGGGCGGGCACGCTGGGGAGGGGCAGCTCCAGGGCTGGGGTCTCTGTGGCCTGGGCCGGGCTGGGCTTCCTCCGGTCCAGCTGCTCCAGCTTCTCACCAAGCTGGGAATACAGCTCCTTCACCGCCTCTCCACTCTGTGGGGGGAAGCGCGTGGCTTCGGGGCAGGCCCAGAGCGTGTGCACACAGATCTCTCTCCTCTCTTCCTCTCCCTCTCCCTTTCTGTCTGTCTCTCTCTCACACACGCACGCACACGCATGCCAGCCAGCCTGGGGCGGGGCGGGGCAGGGGAGGGCACCCACCTGGCCCGTGGGCTCCAGCGCCTTCTGCAGGGCCTCCAGCTTGGATGGGGCCACCCGGTGGTGCAGGTGGAGGAGGAGCCGCAGCACGTGCCGCTGCACATTCTCCTTCCTGGAAGAGGCCGCGCTGGGCTGCAGGCGGCTGCAGAGCCGCCCTCCCACCCCCTCCCCAGCTGTGCCCAGCGCCCCCGACCGAGATGTGGACCGAGAGGACGGGCACCTCGGGGAGGCGGTGAGGAGAAAGCCGTCGAAGAGGCTGCTGCAGAAGTCCTCCAGGGCAAACTCGTCCGCCAACAGCGCCAGGTTGCCCGTGAGCAGGTGCAGGAAGATGTCCCCGAACGCCAGATCGCTGAAGGTCTCCACTGCAAGCACAGCAGGCGTCGCACAGCTCGCCCAATACCCACCTCCCCGACCCGGGCCTGAGGGCCAGAACCCGGGCCTGGACGGGGGAAGCAGACGGTGGGGGTGGGGCTCCAGAGCAGGGGTGGGGAGGGACGAGAGCCCGTCACGGGTGGCTCTGCCCAGCGGCCAAGGGGCTTAGGATGAAGGGGACTCCAGCAGAGGGAAAGCTGAACGGGCCGGTAGCGAGAGGACACACAGAAGTGCCGAGGGCTGGCCCGGCAGGCCTGCCGGACCACGGGCTCTAGAGGAGAGAGAACGGAGCAAACGAGCCTTCTTTTTTTGAAGCCACAGCCATCAAACCTCAGAAGAGAGAGATGGCAAGAGTAACTATCAACCGATCGCAGCGATCACCGGCAACACCACCGAGTGCACGCGGGCAGGCACAGCAGCTGAGACAGAAACGCCGACGCGACCCCAGCCACCGAGCCCCTAACGCGGCGGGAGACACGACCCCACCAGACGCGCCCGGGGTGCACTCCTGCTGCACAGCTGACCGGGGACTCGGCTGGCCTCGTGGCCGGTTACAGGACACTCGAGCGAGCACACGGTCACTGCACCAAGGGACGCTGCCAGCAGAGTCCCGACCGGGGAACAAACGCCCTGGTTCCCCCAGCAAACCCCGCGTAGCCCTACAGACCACAAGACCTGAGAGTCAGCCGGAGAAGCCAGGTGAAGGGAAGCCCTTGTTTGACTCCTGACTTGCACAGACCATCCGCACAAAAGTGTTATATGACAACTGGGGCAACGCGGCCACCGTCGGGACCTGGACCCCAACCAACCACGTGCCAAGGTCGTGGTTTTTAAGAGTCTGTCTTCTGTAGAGACACCTGCTGCACCGTGCCAAGCCAGTCTGCCGGGTTTACGTACAGACCGCTGAGCGGATGGGACGGCAGCCACACGCGGACCCCAGTGCAGGTGGGCGACGGGCACTGGCCTTCACAATCCTGTGCTCTTTACTTGGGTTTCATCAAAAACTCCCACCAAAAAAAAGTTTAAAAATAAAGAATTTTAAAAACCAACATTCTTTCTTACTAGAACCTATCAGTTCCACCAAAGAACGAGATCGCTCTCCCTGAACGTGATTGAAGACCTGCACCCCAGCCCCCCAGGCGGCAGCTCGTGGCTGGGAGACACTGATGCTCCCACCTCACAGGACATCCTGTGTCTACAGACACGATTAAACAAGAAAGATACAGAAGTTCAAAAGTGAGTAGAAAGAATGAGGCAAATCCAAGTTCCTTATGACTGTGCTCCTGGAAGCCCCCGAAACAGACAAGCTGTCGCCCCTGAGATCGCCACATGCTGACCCAGAAGCCTGTGAACGCGCCACCTGAGGGGCACTGGGCCCCGAGACGGAAGATGGTCCTGCACGCCCCGGGTGGGCCCACGGTGATCGCAGGTCCTTGGAAGAGGAAGGCGGGAGTCAAAGCCAGAGACAGGAGGACGGGAGAAGCTGGACAGATGAACTGAAGGGGCCAGGAGCCAAGGACGCGGCTCCTGGAAGCTGGAGGAGACAAGAAGGGGCTTCTCCCTGGAGCCCCAGGAGAAGCCAGCCCTGCCCACACCTGACTCCAGCCCTGGGAGACTCACTGCAGACTTCTGACCCCCAGAACCGTAAGAATAAGTTCCTGTTGATCAGTTGGGTGGTGGCTGGGTAGAAACTAATACCCACAATGGGCCGCTTCCCCCACGTGGAAAAGTCGAGAAACAGCACGCACCACTGTCAGACAGTGAAGCGTGAGATCCTCCCCGGGAAGCCGCAACGCCTCAGACGGGACCAGGACCGGGCCAGCAGAGGCCCCGGGCCTGTCGTGCGCGGCGGGCCGGCCGGGCGCTCCCTTACCCTTGAAGGGATCCACTCAGATCCCTCCCTCGTCTTCCTGCCTTGCACCCCGCACCCCAGGCAGAGCAAGGCTCCCGGGGGAAGCGGCCTCTTCACCACCGCGGAGCGGGGGCTCTCTCAATGGTCTGAGGACTTGAGGGGCTCCACGCCTCTCGCCCCTCAGGAAAAGATTAAGGTGGCTCTTCGCAAACGCGGGCTGTGGCGAGAGCCGAGGGCGTCTGTGAGAGGACACAGCTGGGCCCCGCCGCCCACGTGACTCACCGAGACCCGGGAGCAGGCGCAGGAGCGCGTTCTTGTTCCTCTGCTTGGTGATGTGCAACACGTAGTACAGCCCCACCTCGCAGGCCACGCGCTGCTCCTGCAGGAACCTGCGCCCGAGCACCGTCAGCCCCGAGGGAGCCCGAGGGGAAGGCCCTCCCGCCCAGTGCCCGCAGCCCGTACTTGGTGAAAGTCTCTGGCAGCGCGCTCGGGTACGAGACCGGGGCCTTCTCCTCGGCCGGGAGCTTCTGATCCACGTTGAAGGCGTGGTCGTCCACCACAAAGGACATGAGCGTGGGCAGGAACCTGGTGACCAGCTCCACCTCCTGGGGCAGAGGCCCGAGAGCTGTCCTGCATCGTCCCTGCCCCTCGGCCCCCTTCCTCCGTTCATCCTCCCGGACGTGGGCCTGGGGCCCGTCCTCCTCCCCAAACCCCACCCCACAGCCCCTTGAGAAGGCAGTGGGAAGGAGCCCGCCTGACCCTGTTACCATCTTGGGTTCCTTGAAGACCTGGCTGTCGATCATGTCCCATGCCCCCTGGCCCAGCGCCAGCAGCCGGAGCAGCAGGAGGAGATCCGGGCTGTCCTGCAGGGAGACGCAGGCCTTGGCCGTGCTCACCTGAGCTCCCCGCCCGGACCGCACTCAGCCAGGGGCTCTGGCTGCACATGCCCTCCACCTGGCTGGTGTGTGTGCTCTCCCCACACCCACATGTCCCCCAGAAAGCAGCATGTGGCCAGCCGGGTGCGCTCACCCTGGGCAGCAGCTCCTGGCCCACCAGCTCCTGCAGGTGCCTGACCGTGCTCAGCGACAAGGTGTTGATGGCGAAGGGATCACACAGGATCATGGACAGGTCCCTGTGAGGACGTGCCCGCGGCATCAGTGAGGGGCGCTCCCGGCCCACCAAGCCACTGACCCGAGGAGACGGCCCTTCGGCATGGACAACGGCCACGCCGCCCAGGACCGCCTTCCACAAGCTTGTGGTTCGTGATTTGCCCTTAACTTACTTAACAACCTGAAGCATCAAGTGGTTTTTAAAGAATTAAGGTCCAGTCCTGGTCGAGAACCCGACCCGGACTCCATAAATTCAATCAGGTTCCCACAGAGACAATTCCAGGAGCGAGGAGCTGAGACAGGAGACCAGGCGGAGCCCACCCAGAGAGGGCCCTGCCGGGAGCCAGACCCCCCCACCTCCGGGTGCGGCGGGCCTCTCAGCTCACAGGCAGGCCCCACGTGGCTGCAGACACCAGAGCCCCAGCCCGGGCGCCCAGCTCGCCTGGGACAGCAACGGCCTCACCCCAGCAGCCGAGCCTCTCAGCCGTGGGCACGGGCGCCAACCAGTCCTCCTAAAATGTACTGGAAAAAACAGCCGCTCCCGACTGCGGCCACAGCACGCTCGTCCGGACGCCCGTGGACAGGACCCGGCACAAGGCCGACCCTCACCCCAGGACCTGCTCCTGCCCCTTCTTCACTCCGTCAAGGAAGCCCTGCAGCTCCCGGGCCCTCTTGCTGTCCACGAAGCGCTCTCGGATGCAAGCGTCCAGGCACCATGTGAACTGTGGGGAGGAGGCGTGGTCAGGACTCAGCCAGAGACCGCAGCCTCCAGGCAGCACTCACCGCTGCCTGAGCTTTCTTGAGCCTTGGGCGAACATCGGGACCCCCACCTCGAGTCGCCGAGGCATGGCTTGCCCCCAGGAATGGGACAGCACGAAGGAAGCAGGCCCAAGTGCCCACACCCTCACAGGCCAGGTGCTGCAAGAAACAGCAAAATGGGCGTTTTGTTCTGAAATGGGCCCCTCCAGGGCCCCCACTGTGCGGGGGTGGGTGCAGTGCCGGCTCAGAGCGTGATGCTGCGAAGCCCCTGGGAAGGGATGCCGTCTGGGGCCGCACAGGCCCCTCCAGGGCCCCCACTGTGCAGGGGGCAGTGCCGGCTCAGAGCGTGACGCTGCGAAGCCCCCGGGAAGGGACGCCGTCTGGGGCCGCACGGCACCTATGCCAGGACAAGGGCAGTGCAGAAAGCCCTGTTCCTAAACACAGAGCTCGCCAGTGAGCAGCCCCCGAGGGCTCTGGGGCAGGGGAGGGCCAGAGGCCCCGGAAAGACCGGAGGGGGCGGGGCGCAGCTGGCTCTGGCTCAGACGTCCAGGGGACATCACGGTCCCCCAGCCGGGTGGGCAGAGATGGCACAGGGGCTAGGGCGGAGCCCACGTGCCTGGACCGCCACATCCAAAGGGAGGGGAAAGAGAAGCCGAGGGGGAGAGCAGCAACGGCGGGGCGGGTGCCCACCTTGTGGCAGGGGTCCACGGAGCAGATGTCGCCGACGTCCAGGTCATGCAGGGACATGAGCAGCTCGGCGCGCAGCGTGCAGTAGTGCACATTGCGGGTGCGCAGGAAGAGCGTGCGCAGGAACTGCAGGACCATGTCGTACAGCTTCACGTTGCGGCCCACCATCCGGGTCAGCCTCTGCACCACCTGCCGGGACACCGGGCAGGCCTCGCACACGCCACGGCCCTGTGGCGCTAAGCTTCCTCTCTCACAAAACATCAACTTGTGCTGGGTGGCGACGTTTCTTGTCTTTAAGGAAGCGAACCCATCACGCCCTGCGGCTCCTCTGAGAGGCCGTCAGCCCGGGTCCCAGACTCCACCAGAGTCGGTGGGCGGGGCAGCCGGTGGTGGCGTGGGGGACTCGGGCCCAGATGAGGATGGGCGGCACCGCCACGCTCAGCGTCTGCTCAAGGCCCTGCCGCAGCCACCCCACTCCCGCCTTCTCCCGGCGGCCGCCGCCACCCCCCTCCGCCCCCTGCCCCTATTTGAGAGGCTCCTGCCAAGGCGGCAGCCAACACGAGGGGGCCCCACTTGGGGCTGTAAGGATGCACAGGGCCACCTGGTGTGACAGACACCAAGGCAGCCCAACAGGCTGCATGCAGCGAGTGGGGAGGTCAGCAGGGACGGCAGCCCACCTTAGGGCCCCTGCCGAGGACCCACCAGCAGGCCTTGGTACCCCGACAAGCGGGGCAGGCATAGAGCATCACCCGAGTCTCAGCACCGACGTACCGGCACCTCTAACACGGAGACAGGCGCGCACTCCAACCTGACCACGGCCTGGCCTGCTGGGCACAGAACCACAGCCCCAAGGCCTAACCCACCCGAGGACGGTGGGGCAACGTGTCACCTGCCACCGCGCTCTCCCTTTACCCTGGCAGGACTCCAAGGCGGACCCTTGGCCTGGAGGGGAGAGTGAAGAAGGGGCAGGACCACGGCCCAAGGCCAGGCTCCCCCAAACGAAAGGGGACGCAATGCAGGCAGGGCTCTGACACACTCAGCGGCCTGTCCAGGAAGTGGTGCTGCGAGCACCGGTCCAACATCTGAGAGAAAACATTAGGTGAGGCCCTACCTCAGGCCACACACACAAAACCCCAGGTGAGAAGGCTGGCGGTGAAAGAACACGGCGAAACATCGAACGCTCCTTGGCCAACGTTTGGCCTCGTACCATCACCTCCCTCCCAGGTTGAGGGGTCCTCCTGGAACCGGGCCAGGGACCCCAACCTCACCAGGAAAGGTCAAAGTGTCCACGGTGGCCTCCAGACCCCCCCCCCGTCTCCACAGCCTTCCTCTACCCCTGGAGCTCTCAGGGACCGAAATGTGACACCTACTGCATAGGGTCCGCCCCACACGAGCCTGCAGTACCCCCAGGCAGGTGCCCCAGTACCCCAGGGGTCACTGAAGGGCCCAGGGGCCAGGGAAGTGAGTCAGCACCCTAAAAGCATTTGTTGGGCTTCCCTGGTGGCGCAGCAGTTAATAATCCGCCTGCCAACGCAGGAGACCCGGGTTCGAGCCCTGGTCCAGGAAGATCCCACATGCCGCAGAGCAACTAAGCCCGTGTGCCACAACTACTGAGCTTACGCTCCTAGAGCCCACGAGCCACAACTACGGAGCCCGTGTACCACAAATACTGAAGCCTGTGCGCCTATAGCCCGTGCTCCGCAACAATAGAAGCCACGACAATGAGAAGCCTGCGCACAGCGACGAAAAGTAGCCCCCGCTCATCACAACTAGAGAAAGCCTGCGCACAGCAACGAAAACCTAACGGAGCCATAAATAAATCAATACATTTATTTAAAGAAAAAAAAAAAAGCATTTGTTGAAACAAGGAATGAATCAAACACAAAAACAGAGAAAAGGTCCCAGAGCTGAAAGAAGACACAGAGAGTTTAGCTGAAGAGGCCGGGTAAGCTGCCGAGCTCCAAGTACGCAGGAAAGACCAGAGACCCACACCCAGGTGCAGTGCTGCAACGCCCCTTGCCAGCCCCACATCCGAGCCCAGCCTTCTGGAAGCAGACAAGCCGGGCTTCACGGGGGAGGCCCTGCACACATCCCCGCCCCGCCTCACCTCGCCCTGGCGTCTGGTCTTGGGGGAAGGGCTGAAAAAGTTGTGCAGGACGGAGAGCTCCGTGCTGAAGAGCGCGCTCTCCTTTTCCACGATGTACTGTTTCAGCAGCGGGGAGACCTCGTCGCCAAAGAGCGCCTGGTTGTCCTGCCAGATCTGCCGCTTCACCTCCACGGCGCAGGCCCGGTACAGCTCCTTGTCGGCCATCACCAGCTTCAGTTTCTTCTCAGGAACCTACGTGACCCCGGAGCCCACCTGTGAGCAGCACCTGTGCCCCAGGGGTCTCCCTCAAGACAAGCCGGCAGGCCTCAGCCCCCCACAGCAGAGGCCACAGCCAGCCCAGCCCCAACTGACAGCGGCACCCGTGACTGGCCCCCCAGGCTCTGACGGGGCAGGAGCTGTGCTGCCCACAAACAGCTTTTTCCCAGAAAGGGCGCCACGCTCCAGAGCTTGTGCCAAGGTTCAGTCAATGCGCGGCTCGGCTCAGGGAGAAGCCAGCGAGGGGAACGTGCTCCGGAGCTGCTATTCCTGAGGCAGGCAGCTCGGGAAACCTCCCCAGGGCAAGCTGGTCCTGCGGCTGTTACCTTGGGCAAGTGTTTCATGACGCACATCACCACTGGCTGCAGAGATGGCATCTTCACCAGAGAAAAGCTCTTCTCCAGAAGGTCCTCGAGTTTCTTGTACCTGGAAGGACTCTCAGCACTGAGGGAGCAGCCCAGGACCAAGTCGGAAGCAGCTCCCTGCCCGTCCCCAGACCGGTGGGTGATGTGCACAGGCGGCCCCTTTTTCAGTAGGGATGTGTAGCCACCGGGGCACATTCAGTGCCCGAGCTGGGGAGGGGGCTGCCCATCTCACCGCCCACTTACCTCTCCTCGGCCTTCCCCTCTGTGGCAATGGCTGACACGCGCTCCAGCAGCTTGTCCCGAAGCTCATCAAACACTGACTGGTGGAATTCCAGTCGGGGCGTCCCATGCAGGTCCAAGAAGGGCAAGGCCGACTGCAGGGAGGGCAGCAGCACGCCATTTTCTGTCTAAAGAAGCGGAGCTCGATTTGACTCTTCGGGCGACAAGAGAAACCTCAGCCACAGCCCCGTCTGGCCAGGCACTCCGGATGCCCTGAGTACACACGGAGGCAGGGACAAGGATGTTCCCAGCCGCGCCGGCTGTAACTGCAAAAATTGGAAACCACTCAGATGTCCGTCGACGTAGTCTCAACTCAGGACACTTGGTTCCTCCAGCCCGGGGAAAAGACGCAGCGATCGGGAGGGAGAGAAATCTGCCCGCTTTCCCACGCGACCTCGCCCCACGCCGGACTCACACCCAGACGCTCGGCCTCTCCACCCGGCCCCTCCACCCGGCTCCTCCACCCGGCTCCACCTGGAACTGCTCGATGGCTTTGAGCGGCTCGGTGCAGTTGGTCAGCGTCTCCTTCAGGTCCTCGCCGTTGGCCACGCCCAGGTCCTGCAGCCCCGCGAACATGGCCGACGCCCCGGCCCCAATCCGGCTCGGCGCCCCATCTCCTCCGCGCTCCCCGGGCACCGCCGCGCTCGCCGCAGGCCCCGCAGCTGTCCGCTCGCCCGGGCCTCGGGGGCCGCCCGAGCTCCGCTCCCCGGCGCCCTCCAGCTCGGCCAGATTCCGCCCGCAGCGCGGATCCCCTCGGACCGCAGCCGCCCACTTCCGCCCCGCACAGGAGCCGGGTCCGCCCGCCAACCGGCTCCCCGGAAACGCCGCCGCCGCCCCGGAGAGGTTCCCGGCAACTGCGCCGCGGCCCTCGCCTGGCGGAGACGGAGCGCGAAGGCGGTGCCAGGACGACGCACAGGGCGTCGAGAAAACCCCGCCCCGCGCACCCGGGCCCCGCCCTCCTGCGCGACCCCGCCCAGCCTCGCGGCGCTTGCAGCCGTTTACCGGCAAAGGAGAACAGGGTTGGCGCGGAGGGAGGGCGGAGTGCTGCGGCGTGCCTGGGGGAGGGGGCACCGGAGGAGGGGGATGGAGCACAGGGAGCGGGGTGCCGCGGCCTGCTTCAGGAGATTCATAGCTGCTATTTTAGCCAAGAGCGTTTTAGTAATCATGAAAAATATTGTTGCTGACCTCACAGCGCCCACCAGGTGCACGACCCTCTCTCATCCTGGAACTTGGTTTCTTCCTTGTCCAACCCGGCGAAGCTCACACCGTAGTGTTGTCACAAAGACCAAAATCTAAGTGTGGGAACTTCCTTGGTGGCGCTGCGGTTAAGAATCCGCCTACCAATGCAGGGGACACGGGTTCAAGCCCTGGTCCGGGTAGATCCCACATGCTGCGGAGCAACGAAGCCCATGCGCCATAACTACTGAGCCCTCGGTGCCACAACTACTGAAGCCCGCACGCCTAGAGCCCGTGCTCTGCAACAAGAGAAGCCACGGCAATGAGAAGCCCGCGCACCGCAACAAAGAGTAGCCGCCCCCCTCCGCCCCGCTCACCGCAACTAGAGAAAGCCCGTGCGCAGCAACGAAGACCCAATGCAACCGAAAGTAAATAAATAAATTTATTTTTTTTAAAAAAACAACAGTTTGCCTCAAATAGGGAGTGCCTAGCAGAGACCTGGACACGCAGTGACAGGGTGACAAAGGATGGCTGTCCTCTTGTCACCTTGAGCATCTATCCCCCTTGCTAACCAAAAGTGTTAGGCCCTCAGGCTGAGGTCCAGCCC
This sequence comes from Aethalodelphis obliquidens, assembly GCF_003676395.1. NCBI lineage: Eukaryota > Metazoa > Chordata > Mammalia > Artiodactyla > Delphinidae > Aethalodelphis > Aethalodelphis obliquidens. The sequence continues at coordinate 591,178 of NW_020837951.1, forward strand.
AACTCGCTGCACATGTGAGCCCTGGATTCCATGGGGTCCCTCATCTCTTGCAGTGCAAGATGCCCATACAGTGCCTGCAGCAGTCACTGCCTGCCCTGCACCCTCCGTGGGCTCCCCATTGCCAAGCATGCAAGACCCCGGACCCAGCATGCAGCCCTCTGCAGCTTTTCCATCCCTCCAGCTCACCTCCTTCTGTCCCACCAGCTCGGGGTCTTCCCAAGCTTGGCCACACCAAACATCACACCCTCTCCCTTTTCATGTGCCTTGGCTTCTGAGGTTTGCTGTGCCATAAATTCCCTTCCTGCTGCCCAGCAAACTCATCCTTGAAAGCCCCCTCCGGAAAACCCTCCCTCCTCAGCCCAGCTCGAGGGATTGCTGCAACCTTCCTGCTGGTCCCGCTCCTGGCTTTGAGACCTAGGGATTGCTTGTGGTGCAGCTGAGAGGAGGGCTCCTGGTCCTCCCACGCTGGGCCAGACTCCCAAGGCCAGAGTGCCCCAGGTCTATCTCTGCTGCCCGCTGCCTGAGCTGGTCAGCCCAGGGCTCAGTGCCAACGGTCTGCAGTCCCACTGCTCTGATTCCCGAGGGTGCTGGGGCTTGACCCCCAGCTGGTTCAGCCATGGAGGAGGTCACAGGTGCGCGACGCTCAGACTCACTTGTCCTTGGCTTCCCTGCGGAAAGGGATGATGCCAACACCATGGGAGCAGCTCTTGTGCAGTGACTGTTTGAAGGGGTTGAGCTTAGAGGAGACAGAGAAGGGGGCCTGGCCCAGGGCTTGGGTGACACAGGGAGGACCCCTGGGGAAATTGGTGCAGAGACAGGAGCCACCACAAGCTGCAGGTGAGGCCCCTGCAGGGAGGCAGCCTTGGGGCAGACCCCTGGGTAGGAGGGCGGGTCCATGGTGACGAGGAGTCCAGTGGCCAGGCTGCTGCTGTGGGCAGGGGCCGGGCCGCACAGTGAAGCCTGGGGAGTCTATCGGCTACAGCTTGGCCTGCACGGCCCCGTGTGAGTTCACAGGGTCTTTGGGCAGGTGCGGGAAGAAGGGGGGCCGGGCCCTAACGACCTGGTCCTCTGGGCCCTACCTGGTGGCCGGGCAGTCTGACCTTACCTCAAGACTGCCCCCCGCCTCCACTGCAACGGTCAGTTCCTCGGCTCGGCAAGCAGCCTGATCCTTGGGTAGACTGGCAGCCGGACCCTCTCCGGGATGGCACGGCTAGATGGGGGTGTCCCACACTGCCCACAGGGCTCCCTCCCACCCTGTCCCAGGCCACCCCACCCTAGAGGAGACACTCTGAAGGGGAAGGGGAGGGGGATCCCTGGCCAGAGAAAGCCGGACATGACAGGTTAGCTGCCGGCCACATCTGCAGCACAGCTCACCAGGCAAGACCACCAAGCACAGCACAGAATTCGGAAGAAGCAACAGCATCTCTATATAACAAGGGGGGTGGGCAGGTGGGGCTCCGGGCTAGGGCTCCAGGCTGGGCTCCAGGCTGGGTCCACAGGTCAGAGGGGTCGGCCGGCCCGGAGGGTGGATCATGGGTGCCCAGAGGGTCAGAAGGCCAGGCTGGGGGCACTGAGTTCCAGAGGGAGGCCCGGGAAGGCCCCCAGGCCCGGAAGGCCAGGGTTTCATGTGCTAACTGGGTGGGCCAGCTGCACCCACTGGGCTCGAGAGCGCGCAGAAGGGGCCAGTGTCGTGGCACTTGGGTCTATGCAAGCCTTGGATGACCACCCCCATGTGCGGAGGGGAAGTGCGAGTTGTAGCAGTCCTCCACGCCATAGGCAGCCGGGCCCAGGGTGCAGGCTGCAGAGGGAAGGTGGGTGCAGTTACCGTGCCCGGCCCCTCTGCCCGGTGCCCACCTCCCCCCCCCGCCCCCGCCCACCTCCTTACAGGAGCCCACCCAGGAGACCAGCAGGGGCGAGCAGCTCATGCAGAAAGCGGGCGGGCAGGGGCCTGGCAGGCGGCACCCGGGAAGGATGTTGTAGGCGATGGAGCTAACCCCGTCGGCAGAGGGACCTGCAGGAGGGGCTGGGCCCACGGCCCTGCACCCCAGGCCTGCAGCATCCCCAAGTGGGCTCGGGCCTCGGTGGGGGGGGCTGGAGTAAGGCGACCCCCGAAGCTGAAGGCCGGGCAGGCGGGCGGGCTGGGCGGCTGGTAGTCGGCGGGCCGAGGGCCACTGCAGGTCAAAGTCGCCGCAGGCTCCTCCCTCGGGGGACCCGCCCCCGCCCCCACCCCAGGACCCGCCGGGCAAACCTGCTCCCAGTTGAAGTCGTTCTGGGTGACAGGGCTTTCCCTCGGGAACCACACGGTCTGCCACGCCCTGCAGCCGCCACCCTCTGCGGTGGGGGCAGCGTCATGGGGGCGCTGGTGGCCGGGGTCCCACTCCGGGGGTGAGGGCGGACAGTGGGGGCTTTCGGGGAGGGCGCACGTCAGGGTGGGGTGCATGCGAGCCGATGGTGAAGAGTGGGGCAGTGAGGAGCACTCTCGCGCCGAAGCATCTGGCACCCGGTACCTGGTGGGGCCCAGGACGCCCAGGTTGGTCACGACGGGAGGGCGTCGCTCCAGCCCTGGCGGGAAGCAAGCTCTGGGCCTGGGTCCTCCAGGCGGGCCTCCACCAACCGGCCTGCCTCCCCAGACCGGCCCAGGGCTGGGGGTCCAGAGCCCTCACTCACACAGTTCCCTCAGGTTGTGGGCGCAGGTGGGCGGGCTTCCTGGAGGGGCCCGTTAGCATCCTGAGGCCCGCCTGGAGCTCTTGCACCCCTGGGGGCCACCATGCCCCCAGCCAATAGCCACCCTATGCCAGCTGCCCGCCCCCCAGCCCGCCCAGCGCCCTGGGAAGTTACTGGGAAGTCACAAGTGGCTTCTGTTTTAGGGGGCCATGGGTCCAGTGTTCGCCTCCATTGATGTGAAAATTTGCCAGGAATTTCACCGCCTTTTGGTCAAAATTCATTGTCAGGGTCTCTGGCTCCCTCCCCCAGGGACATCTCGGGGCTCTGTGACCTCGCTGGCTGGTCATGCCCCCCACCCCCACCCTGTTGCCGGGAACTCCCTGGGGAAGCAGCCCTGGAGGTGCCCTTCCCCTGACCTGCCAGGTGGGTTGCCCTGGGATCAGCCATGGCCAGGAGGCCCTCAGCCGCCCCACGCCCGTGACTCCTGGCTCAGCCACCTTTCCTCCCTCCCCCACTTTCTTGCCCCAACCCTTCCGCTCTCCTGGACTTTGGGGTCTCTTGGGGGGCTGGGGTCCACTCTAGTAGGGCTTTGGGGAGGACTGAGGCCCTGGCAGAGGGTGGAGAAGGGGGCAGGGGCCAGGGCCAGCTGAAGGAGGCGTGGGGGTAGGGTGTACGGTCCAGGGAGACTCCCTAGCGCAGGAGGAGCCCCTGCGGAAAACCCGGCCCTCGGAAAAGTGGAGCAACAGTGGTTGGCTCTGAGTGGACCGTGCCCACCCCAGAGGCAGGCCTGGCGGCCCAGGTGGGGCTGAGGTGGGGAGGCCTGTCTTCTTGGGGGCACAGAGGCTGGAGGGTATCACAAACAGCTGGGGCTGCTGAGGCTGAAACGCAAAGGAATGACAATGACGAGGCCGACTGAGCGAGAGTCCATCTGCACACCGGGCCCTGCGGCGCGCTCCAGAGCTAACCAGCCAACCAGCTCAGCCCTGGCCTTGGCCTCATCCAGGCGGGGCCCGGCCAAGAATGTCTCCTCCTCTGCACCCCCGTCTCTTCCTCTCCAGAGCCCTCCCATCTGACGCTGGCCCTGCCTGGCCTCGGGAGGTGCTCCAGATGGACAGGCAGACAGATAAAGACTTCCTTGAGGAAACACACCTTTGATCAGGGCGGGGGGCTCCCAGTCTGTGCTCCAGGGCCCTTCCCGTGGTGCATGGTGTTCTCTGAGGGCATAATCACCCACAGATGCAGGTATAGCTTGTCAGAGCCCTTGTCACTGGGCGTGAGCCGCTGGGAGTTCTCCCTATAACAAATACTGCCATCCGCCATGGTGGATGACGTGCACGCCTGTCTTCAGCTAAACATGGATCATTTCCGCAGGATAGACGCACGGAGTGGAAGCGGTGGGTCAAAGCCTGTGCAGCCTTTGTGCTCCCAAATTAGAGGCGGTCCTCATGCTGGCAAAGGAGCGTCAGAAAGTGCAGCATCAGCGTTTCATCAGCATTCGTTTGACAGAGGCTCCGCCCTCGTTGACTATAGGCACATTTCACATGTATTTTTCTGGTGGGGTGTTAATTTTTCATAGGTTTGTTTTGTAAGGTTGTTTCCACTGATATCACGTCTGCACATAACACTTGCTGCAAACTTTTTCCCCAGTTGCTCATCTGCCTTTTAGTATTGTTTATACTGTTTTTTGACACGTATTTGAACCCGCTAATCGTTGCCTTTATGATATTTTTCTTCGTTTTTATGGTTAGACAGTCCTCCCTACACACACACACACACACACACACACACACACACACACAGATCAGAATTTCTTTAAAATGGAAAATAGTGCCCAGCTCCAGGGGAAAGACCCTCCAGGACAGAGTCCCAGCAGCTCCCCGGCTCGGGAATCTTGTGGCAATGCCTCCAAAGCGTCCAGGGCCTTGCATCTGAGGAGGGGGCTTGGGGTGGGGCTCCCTTAGTCTCACCCTGGGAGGCTGCCCTTCAGTTGGGTACTGGCCCCCTGCGGGTAGCAAGTGTTCAAACCCAACCCTGCCTCTCACTACCTAGCAGGACCGACTGGGCTGCAATTACAGTCCCCGTTTCCCAAGCTCTAGGTCTGTCCTCAGTGAGACGCCTCCCCGGGCCTCCCGTAAAATGGGAGTGCTCACAGGGTATGGGAAGGGGCCCGGCCCAGGTGCTGCCCAACAATGCCGGGCCTCTTCACAATGGTTGCCAGGCAACAAGGACTCCTCTCTGGAAGGAGCCAGGTGCAGGCACGAGAGGGGCTGAAGGCAGCCCAGGCAGAGCTGAGGCGCGATGACAGCTACTCAGAAGCACAACCTCTTCCCACCGGAACCTCACTACATCCCTGGGTAAGCGCCGGAGCCCTGCGGGGAGGCTGGGGTCCCCGAGGATGGGGGAGCAAGGCCGGGGCCTAAGGGCTGAAGGTTGCTCAGCTGTGAGGGGGGCCCCAGAGCTGGGTCTCCAGGAAGCTGAGGCCAGAGGGTGAGGCCCTTGAGCAGGAACCTGGGGACCCGGAAGGCCAGGGAAATGGGGGTGAGGCCGAGGGCTGGAGGGGCCAGGAGGGAGGGCTGGGGTGGGCTCGAGAGGGCCCGGCCGACCTGCCCTGCTGGAGCAGCCGTCTCAGGTGGCCAGCACGTCTGTCGAGAGCAGAAACTGGGGACAGCGCGACAGCTGGGGAGGCTGGCTTCTCCTTCCATAGAGCACTCCGCGCTTTAAAGAGGAGATGAACTGGGGATTCCCCGGCGGTCCAGTGGTTAGGACTCTGCACTTCCGCCACAGGGGGCACGGGTTCGATTCCTGGTTGGGGAACTAAGTTCCTGCATGCCGCGCGGCCAAAAAAAATAAATAAAAACATAAAGAGAAGAGGAGCATGTGGAGTAAAGTGATGGACACCGATGCCAGGCCACCTTGCTAGGTGTCCCGCATGCCAACAACAGAAACGAGGGACTTCCCTGGCCGTCCAGCGTTTAAGACTCTGAGCTTCCACTGCAAGGGCCACGGGTGGGATCCTGGTCAGGGAACTAAGATCCAGCGTGCTGTGCGGCACAACCTAATAAATAAGAATAGAAACAGGCCTCCAGAGTGTGTGTGCACACCAACACACACTCAGACCACATACAAGGAAAAGGCTGGGAAGAACCCGACCCAACTCTGGTGACACTGCAGAGGCTCTCACCTTCAGCCCCAGCCGCGCGCAGCTGACTGACAAACTTGCATCCTCTTGAGCAGATCTTAAGAGGAAAGCAACGCACCCCCCTCGGACGTTACACAGGCCCCGGGCAGCAGTGGACGCCCTCAGGGCTTAGCCATGGCGCCCACGCCACTTCCCCACGGGCCTCAATGACGCTCAGCTCAAGTGCCACCTCCCGCCAGCCTCCCGGGTGGCCGCCATCTGGGCCCAATGCCCACCATACCTTCCTGGCGGGACCGACTCGTGTACAATGGGCTGCCCTGTGTCTCAGACCACCCCTGCAATGCTTTCGGGGGGGCAGAGCTCCCCGTTGCCTCATCTTTAAGACCCTTGTTGTTGGAAGATGGCTGGGTGGATGGGACCCCGATGGTGGTGATGACAGAGCTCCCCTCCCGTGGGCCAGCCCTGTTCTCAGTGCTTGGCCTGTGCTGCCCACTCAAGCCCCAAGAGCCCCGGACAGCAGGTGCTGCCGTGACCCCATGCTGTAGGCGGGTCGCGGATCTTGCCCGTGGCCAGTAGGCTGGGTCCACACCGGCTCCTCTCTCCTCCACAGCTATGCCGGCTTCTACCCGCAGCTGCGCTACCAGGTGGGGAACACCTATGGGCGCACCACGGCGCAGCTGCTCGCGGACGCCAGCGTGCCGAAGAGCCCGTGCTCCGTGCTGTCCCCCATAGCCAAGCCCAAGTCCATCGAGGACTTCAGCAAGTCCCAGCCACCTTTTACGCCCTGCCGTGAACTGACAGAGCCCTACGTCTGCCAGTACACCAGTTAAGCCGCTGCCCGCCCACCGGCCCTGCAGCCCCGGGGACGCCCCCATGCCCGCTGTGGCTCAAGGCTGCCCTGTCCATACAGGTCTGAAGCCCTACAAGAACTGTGAGATCCTGGGCCGGTTCCCACCCCAGGAGGTGGATGCCCAGGGGCCGCCGGGAGGAGAGAATGTATCCAGGCAAGTCCCACTGCCTGCAGGCTTCGTGCCCTACCCCCTCTACTCTCCCTGCCCACCGGGCAGGAAGGGGGACTCCAGGGACCTTGGACACCCGGGCCTGCGGTTGGCATTAGGGGAAGAGGCCTGGATGAGCGCCACCTCTGCCCGTGAGGCCCCCACGCAGTACCAGGTAACTGAGAGACACACTGGGAGCACTGGGATCAAGCCTCGCCACAGCCAGAGCCCGGTGGGGGCTGGGGTGCTGACTTGCCCCTCCCCATTCCAGCTGTGCCCCTGCATGAGGGAAGACTGCCTGGCCCCAGCCCACCAGCGGGAGACACTACGTGTGGGCTGCTTCCACAGGCCGCCCCAGATGGACCACCCCGACCTGATCCAGCGCAAGGCCATCTCAGGTGGGTGCCTGGGGCCTGGGCACGACACGCACCCGCAAGGCTCCAAGGGTCCAGGCAGGACCTGGGGAGAGCAAGTGAGGCTGCCCAAGGGCCCTCCCCGAGACTGGGAGCTCCTGCTGACCCATTCCTGTCTGTTTAGGGGGAGAGAGGAGCCCAGACAGACTTCCCTAACCCCCCGGGAGCAGGTGCGAATGCCCGGGCGGGGGAAGATGGGCATGATTGGGAACGGGGCCCTGGCTCCTCCTTCCCCAGGTTATGCTGGCTTTGTCCCTCGCTTTGCCTGGGTGATAGGGATGAATTTTCGCGATGGGGTCGCACAGGCCACAGATGAGTTTGACAAGAGCCAGGTATGTGGACACCATCCCTGGGCGAGCACAGAGGTCTCCACGCTCTGGCTTCCCTGGAGGGAGGGGGCTCTGCCTGGCCCAAAGAGGCTGCTCCCTTCCGCCCGCCCCTGCCCCCCAAACGTCTTTCTGACTAGGTCTTGGCTCTCTGCCTCGGAGTGTTGCAGACAGATGGGAAAAGACCCTGAGCCACTCATTCCCAGGAGAATGTCAGCCTTGCACCCACCGGGACATTCTGCTCACTGGTTACCAGTTGGGGGCGGCAGCACATGCCAACGCCTGCCTGTTTCCGCAGTTCCTGCTCAGAAATCCCTTCCGTGCCCCGGGCGAGAGGCTGCCCAGAACGCAGTGGCCTAACACCACCATCTACAGAAGCCAAGGTCTGATACCTTTCTACATGGGGTTCATACCAGGTGAGTGCAGTAGGCTCCCCGCCCCCATCCCAGACAAGGTCACGGTGACAGGTCACTGTGGGGAGGCGTCCGGGGCTGGGCTCCCTTGCCCGTGCTGAACCTCAGGCAGAAGGCCAGCTGTGTGACCACACGATTCCCTTGGGGCAGGACTACCCAACGTCCCCTCTTCCCCAGTGTAGAAGGGTTTCACAGCCCTGACACTAAAAGTCATACAGAGGCCAGCTGCCTGCAGACCATGCTGGCCTTCTAGAGGTTTCCTGTGCACAGGCCAGACCTGCCTTCAGGAGGCAGGGGCCCAGGGCAGCCCCAAGCTCCCAGGAGTCGGCGTGTTCGCAGGCCGAGCCGACCCCTCCAGCAGCCACTCGCGTGCTCACCCTGCGCACGTGGCGAGCCCGCTCAGCTGCAGTGGTGCCCCTCGCAGCCATGCAGGACAACTACGCACTGACGTTTGGCAACAGCACCCGCAAGGCCTGTCAGAAGGAACTGGAGAGGCGCAGCCAGACACTATGAAAACGCTTTAATGGTGGTACCTGTACAGCATGTGATGTCGAGACAAGAAGAACAAATACACACACAGAAAGACAGGGCTATCAGAGAACAGGCTGAGTGAATAAAGAGTTCCCACGGCTCCCATGCCTCACCCGGTACCGCAGCCCTAGGCCACCTCCTCCTCGGCCTCCTCCTCAAACTCCCCCTCCTCCTCGGCCGTGGCGTCCTGGTACTGCTGGTACTCGGACACCAGGTCGTTCATGTTGCTCTCGGCCTCGGTGAACTCCATCTCGTCCATGCCCTCGCCCGTGTACCAGTGCAGGAAGGCCTTGCGGCGGAACATGGCCGTGAACTGCTCTGAGATGCGCTTGAACAGCTCCTGGATGGCTGTGCTGTTGCCGATGAAGGTGGCAGACATTTTCAGCCCGCGGGGCGGGATGTCACAAACAGCTGTTTTCACGTTGTTGGGGATCCACTCGACGAAGTAGCTGCTGTTCTTGTTTTGGACGTTAAGCATCTGCTCGTCCACCTCCTTCATGGACATGCGGCCCCGGAACACGGCGGCCACGGTCAGGTAGCGGCCATGGCGGGGGTCACAGGCCGCCATCATGTTCTTGGCATCAAACATCTGCTGGGTGAGCTCGGGCACCGTCAGCGCGCGGTACTGCTGGCTGCCCCGGCTGGTGAGTGGGGCGAAGCCAGGCATGAAGAAGTGCAGACGGGGGAAGGGGACCATATTGACAGCCAGCTTTCGCAGGTCAGCATTGAGCTGGCCCGGGAAGCGCAGGCAGGTGGTGACCCCACTCATGGTGGCCGACACCAGGTGGTTGAGGTCACCGTAGGTGGGCGTGGTCAGCTTCAGGGTGCGGAAGCAGATGTCGTACAGCGCCTCGTTGTCGATGCAGTAGGTCTCATCCGTGTTCTCCACCAGCTGGTGCACGGACAGCGTGGCGTTGTAGGGCTCCACCACCGTGTCCGACACCTTGGGCGAGGGCACCACGCTGAAGGTGTTCATGATGCGGTCGGGGTACTCCTCGCGGATCTTGCTGATGAGAAGGGTGCCCATCCCTGACCCGGTGCCGCCCCCCAGCGAGTGGGTCAGCTGGAAGCCCTGCAGGCAGTCGCAGCTCTCCGCCTCCTTCCTCACAACATCCAGCACCGAGTCCACCAGCTCCGCACCTTCTGTGTAGTGCCCCTTGGCCCAGTTGTTCCCAGCACCACTCTGACCTGCAAAGGAGAGCAGCCAGTCGTTCTTCGGCCAGGCACGTGGTCACCACTGGTCACCCGTGCCAAAAGGCCAGATGACACGGCGTGAGGCCACACACAACCCCCCCACCGCAGGTACAGCAGGTGGACCCCCAGACGGATAACGTAACGACGTACCCGATTAGAAATAAAGAGTTCAAGCTAAAGCAGTTGAACGACAAGCCAGCTGCTCCCACGGGCAGCCTCCGCCAATTCCCAAGGGCAGAGGAACCGCCACCGCCTCTGACTCAGCCTGCACGGCTGGCAGATTACATCTGCCTGCTCCTTCCGTGCGTGCGGACAGCTGGGCCTTCCCCCCAAAGCCGCTTTAGGAGCGGGGATTGAGTGACTCGAGAAGGAAGGAGTGTGTCCTTGAACCCCGCTTCTACGGGGAGTGCAGAGTGAATCAGGACCTCGGCTCTGCGGTCCTAAAACTGACGACCTTGGGCACCCCTTGACCTATAAGGCGCCCTGGCTATCAAGCCAGCCCCCAGCCCGACCTGCAGCTCACCGAAGACGAAGTTGTCCGGCCTGAATATCTGCCCGAAGGGCCCCGAGCGCACGGAGTCCATGGTGCCCGGCTCCAGATCCACGAGCACGGCGCGGGGCACGTACTTGCCACCTGGGGGGCGGGAGGGCGTCAGCGACGGGAGGGCCGCGGGGCGGCAGGGGGTGGGGAAAGGGCGCGGGGGTCTCACCCGTGGCCTCGTTGTAGTACACGTTGATCCGCTCCAGCTGCAGGTCGCTGTCCCCGTGGTAGGTGCCGGTAGGGTCGATGCCATGCTCATCGCTGATCACCTCCCAAAACTGCGGGAGACGCGAGCGGGCCGGGCTGGGGCTGAGTCACGCCTGAGGTGCCCGGAGCCGGCCCCGCCCCGGACGGCGCGGCCCTCCCCTCCCCCGCCGCCGCCGCCGCCGGGCCGTCCCCCAAGGGCCCTCGCTGCCGCCCCCGCCCCGACTCCGGTTCGGGCGCCGCGCGGGGCCGCAATGCGGGGCCGCCGCCGCCCGCCCGCTGCCGCCATTTTTCCCGCCGCCCGCTCGCCCCGCCCGGAAGACCTGCGCCGGCCCCGACGCCCCCGCTCACCTTTGCGCCGATTTGGTTGCCGCACTGGCCGGCCTGCAGGTGCACTATCTCCCTCATGGCGTCGGCGGCGGCGGCGGCGGCAGCAGTGGTAGATGAGGAGCGAGGGCCGAAGAGCTGGCGCGCAGAGTGCTACAACTGACTCGCCGCCGGTGCTTATATAGCCGCCGCGCCCGCCCCCGCCAGCCTCGTATTGAGTTTCCAGAGCGAGGCTAGCAAGCGTCCTCATTTGATTGGCTGCAGCTCCGTCAATCTTTCCGCCTAACGCCCGCCTTCCCAACGCCTTTGGCCCTTTATTGGTCCGCCGCGGCCTCTGCTCTCCCTATCAAAATACCCCCCTTCGCTCTGCGGTGCTCTGTCCATTGGGTGGTTCAAATGATTGATTTGTTCTTTCATTGGTTGGCTCCGGAGAGCACGCCGACAGGCCGGCGCTATTGGCTACGCTGGGCCAGCGTCCTGGTAACCGCCGCAGTGCCGCGGGGACCCACGCGGGCGGGGGCGCGGGCTCGGGAGGGGCCAAGCGGGGAGGGCGGGGGAGGGCCGGCCCGAGGCCCGGGGAAGGTAGGCGGGGCGCGCCCCGTGGGCGAGCGCCTAAGCCCGGGCCCGCCTTGCGCCCTGTGGAGGGCGGCCGAGCGCGGGTTGCTGGGTCTTCGAGCCGAGGAGGGGCGCGGAGCCGTTCATAGCAGAGACATACGGGGCTCAGGAGCCAAGGGGCGGCGGGGCGGGTGTGTCGGTGGAGTCGGGCCCTCCCCCCAGAGCGGCGGAGACCTTGTGGCTCCCTGCTCCCCTCCTTGGTCCGCACCCGTCGCGGGCAGGTGGGGGAGCACGTGGGCCCGCTGCGCCGGGCCCGTGGAGAGGGGGCAGAGGAGGGGAGAAGTGGGCCCGGTGGGGCGGGGAGGGGAGAGGAGGGCAGGGCAGGGCGGGAGGGGGCCCTGCCTAGCAGCGGCTTGTTGTGGAGACCGCGCTGGCCCTGCGCCCGTTGCCTTGAGACTTTGGCCCCAGGAGAGAACAGAACTGCGTGGAGACGAGGGCAGCGCCCAGGCCTCTGGGCAACCACGGACCAGTACACCTGGGTGGACAAATGTTTTTACTCGTCCTTGATTTTTGTTTGGGGGGGAAAAAATTTATGAAGGAAAAACAGTTAAATTACACGTGGTCACACCTTTAATCACTCCTTTTACAAACAGTAAACTTGCAGTATATTTGCATAACATTTAAGAAACCAGGAATTACGACCTTGGGTCTGCCCTGGACAGCCTCCATTGCCGTGGCCACTGGGTCCTCTGTAGATTCTGGTTTTCTCAGTGCGGTTCTTACCCTCCTTTGCTCACCAACCCAAGGGTGTTGGGGGCAATACCTGTTTATTTCTACCTAAAGAGAATGCGCTTTTCTCTTCACCGTGTAATACATGACACTACGGTATCATGGTATACTGCAGCGTTAGGACATGTTATTCTATACTTAATCTGTGGATGGAATTGTTGGGGCAAGCAGCATGCCGGCATAGAGATTAGCCTTTGCATCCCCTGAGAGTGGTCTGCAGCTGCAGTCCTGACCTGGAGGGTGAGTCAGCATGTCAAAGTGCTGGTCAGTCCCCCCTCCATGCCAGTCCAGGAAGGTGGGCCCGGCTTCTGCTGGCCACAGGCAGTGGCATGTGGGGTGTGCAGGGTCACTGCCTGGCATCCGGGGTTCTCACGGTGCCCTGCAAAGTGGTTTAGCTGCCCAAGCAGCAGTCTGCACGGCCCTGGCCCTGCAGCAGGGAGGCTCTGGGGCCTGGTAGCATTGAGTTGTCCCAAACCCACAAACTGGTGAGCAAGGGAGCAGCTCAGATTTTCCTCCAAGCGAGCCAGTGAGCAGTGCTCTTTGAGATGTTTGTCAAAGCCTTCTCTCCTTGCCCCCCACACTTGCCTGAGATCCCCACTGGCAAAGGTCCCTGTTTCCTGTGACCAGTGCACACAGGGCTGGGAGTTCGGCATGGCCCCCCTACTTTACAGGTAACAAAATAGAGGTTGTGTCTCCCACCCAGGTGTGAGCCCCAGAGCCCCCCGTGGCACCAGGTTGTCCACCTTGCCCTCCCAAAGTGAACACTGGGAACAAGACAGCAGGAAGCTCCCCGTGTCCCTCGGCCAAGGACCACAGTTGCCACTGCTGCCCAGGGCTGGCGGGGGTAAGCCCTGCAGGTCCCCACCCTTAGCCAAGGGTGTTCCTGCTGCAGGGTGGAGAGGTTGGGCTGGGGGGCCGGTCTGGGCCCAGTGCGGCTCTGTGGCCCAGCGGGACGCAGGGCAGAGTGGGCAGGGGCTGTGGGAGTGCTAGGCGCCTGGCCCTCCTGCCCCAGCCTGCAGCTGTCGGAGGCATCCACAACGACGGCTCTGTTTACCGGTGGCCATGGTCCCAGCGGGAGGGTGCGTTACCGCCAGGCAGGAGCAGCAGGCAGACAGTCGTTCACGGCCTCAAAGGACCCAGCAGTCAGCCTTTGTGGGCGGCCTCACCCGCCCCCGGAAGGAGAGGTGCATGGGGTACTTTCTTCCCCTCTCACTGCCTTCCCACCATGGGGAGGGGGACCTGCCCCCTCCATGTCCCCAGGGAAGCAGCCAGGCCCAGTCCCTCCTCAGGGGACTTCCATGGGAGTGAGGTTGATGTCAGAACCACAAGTGTGTCCTGAGGTTACAAAAGTGGGGGGAAGCCAAAAGGGGGTAATGAGCCTGCCCCAGGGGTCTTGTTCCCATGAGGCCCCTGTGGCTCTCAGAACGTGTGACTAGCTCCTTCCGAGGCCAGGGTGAGCCCCAGGCTCAGGAGACCCAGGAGCGTGTTGGGGGGGACAGGAGACCTGGAGGGGCTGAGAGGGACTAGGGGACACGGAGTGGGGCGGAGAGACCTGAGAAGTGAAAGGACATGATCCTGGACAATAATTGGTTCTGGAGTCCCCTGGTCTCATCTTCCTGACGATTCACACCTGTCCCCCCGGGTTTGGTTAGGCAAACGTGGGGGCCAGGGAAGGAAGGTGCTCCCATCAGGGTAGCATCCACGGACCGGGAGGCGCTGACTGGCCGCAGCAGCTAACGGGGCAAACCAGACCCCGATCGGCCCGCAGGTCTGCGCGTGCGCGCCCCTCTCCGTGCGCGACTTGTGCCGGGACACGTGATCCGCCAATGCCCTCCTCTCAGGGCGGAGGCGTGAGGTCGGGCTGGGGTTGTGGGCAGCCCCGGGCTGGAGGGGTGTCCGGTTACCGCCCGGCCGCCAGACAAAAGCGGTCCTGTGTGGAAACCCGCTGCGCTGCGGGGAGGAGCAGGGGGCGGGCGGGGGCGGCCCCCTCCCGCACGCTCCACCCCCAGGTGGGCACCTGGCCCAGAGGCCTTCGACCGCCTCGCGGCCGAGGTGTTTCGCGTAGGTGGGGGCCTCCAGATGCGAGCGGCGCCGGGCGTCGCGGGCAGGACCCACTTCCTGGGGTGGGGGGCACTGAGCACCCCCTTTGCCCAGGCCGGCAGGGTGGCGCCCCTGGCGGCCGGCCAACTGTAGGCTGGCGGACCCGGGAAACCGCGCACTGGCTCGCCTGCCCCGCGCTCCGCCCCCCCCCCCCCAGCCGCAGCCCGCAGCCCCGCGCCCGCCCACTCCCCTCCCCGCAGGGCCTCCCCCCCGCCCCTCCCCGCTCAGGCCACGCGCCACCCCGCAGCGCCGTGCTCTGCAGCGCCTGCGCCACGCTCTGCGGAAAAAGAGATAGAGGCAGAACGGGGACGGAAAGGAGTAGGGCGCCTTGGGGCCACCCGGTTCTGCTTGTGCCCTCCCCACTCCCCGACGCACCTGCGGAACTCGGGGCCCTGCCGCGGCCACGTGACGTCCTCCAGCCCGACCGCCGACAGGGGGCTGGACGGCGCAGGAGCTGCCCGCGCGCGTCCTCCGCGGCGGCGGTGCGTGGGAGTCGGTCGCCCTTTCCCTCCTGTACCCACAGGGAAGGCCCCGGCCGCTTCCAGCCTCCCTGGACCCTGAGCTTCTTGCTGCGGGAAGTCTCTACGCTCTGGATTGGCCACTACTTAGGGCCTTCTGTCCCCAGTGGCCGCGGAGAGAAACAGAGTCACAGCTTGGGCCTCGGGGATCAGCTGTGTAGCCGCACCTCCGGGGAAGGCCAGCTCCCACGAGGGCTCAGTGCGGGCCCCGGGTGTCCGCTGGGGGCAGTAACGGCGCTGCCCCACTCCCAGCTCCCTATGGAGGCAGGTGGGGCCCTGCCCACGCAGCCTGGGGTTGGGGAGAGAAGACCACCCACACCTGGGTACAGGCTTGTTTATTTGCAAAGCAGGTGATGCAGGTGATGCAGATGTCCGCAGCCACTAGGATCCCTCAGGGCACCCAGAGGTCAACGGGGGTGGGGGCGCCCGCTCTTCACAACTGCTGGGAGGCCAGGACCTCGGGGTTCTCATAGCAGTGGGCCTCCTTGGCCGCAGCCTGAGGGGGGCTGCAGGCCTTGCAGGGGCAGCAGCGGCTCACCAGGCGGTCCCAGGGCTCCAGAGAACGGAGCCACAGGGGCAGCCAGGCCCAGGAGCGCAGGCGGCGGGGCAGCCAGGCTGGCCGGTGCCGCTGCAGGATGGCGACCAGGATGATGAGGAGTACCAGCACAAGCAGGGGCCCCCCAACTGCAGCCAGCACTGTACTCCCCGCCAGGGAGAGCCCGCAGGCGGCCAGCGGCAGCAGCAAGAAGCTGAGCAGCAGGTAGGCGACGGCCACCCAGCGGTAGCGGGCAGTCAGGTCCCCAAAGCGCTTGGCCAGTGGGATGGGCAGCCGGAGGACGGGCACCACGTACCACAACAGGATGCCAGCCAGGTTGAAGAAGAAGTGGATGAGGGCGACCTGGAGGGAGGGAGGGCAGGCAGGGTTCAGGAGCCTGGGCTCTGTGGTACGGGGTCCCCTGGGCTCCCCGGGACGCCTGCCCCTCCCTTTCTTGGCAGAAAGGGCACTAAGCCCAAAGGCAGTTTGCGGTCCCGCTCGTTAGCCGAGACGGCAGCCTGGGAGGGCAAATTCTGGCCAGCTGTGTTGGGCCCGCTCTTCCTGCACCCCCCAACACTTTGAGGGTCGGGGCCCTAGTACGGCATCCCCGTGTGGTAACTGCATCTGTGATGACCCCGTGGATTCGACCTTCCCCTGAGCTGGCTTAGCTTGCCAAAGCGTCGTTCATGGTGACCCCGCTCATGCCATCCCTGAGCGGGTTTGGCCACCCAGCCCTGGGCTCTGGCCTGGCTCCTGTGAGGAGGAGTTGCAGGGCCACACGTGGAGAGAACACAACTCCCTCCAGGGGTTGCTGAAGAAGTCGAGGAGTCGGTGTGGTGGGTGCAGTCCGGAGGGCTTCCTGGAGGGGGTGGATCAGGGCCCTGCACTGGGAGGTTCCAAATGGACAAAGAGCCAAGGCAAGAGAGCAGGTGGGAGTCGGGGAGGGCTGGGGTTCATCTCTTCTTGTGGGCAGCAGCCCAGCAAGATCCAGGCTTTCAGGAGCTGCACCTGTTAGGGTGCTGGGACAGAAGCAGTGGAGCACGGGATGATCTGGAGAGAATCCGCAGGATTGAATGGGACTGGGCGTGGGGTGCGCAGCTGGGGGAGGCATCCCGGAGGCAGAATTGTGACCGGCCAAGGGTGCACGGAGGAGGACGGTGAGTCGTCCACGTAGGGGCCTGTGGGGTTTAGGTGCCTGGGGGTGGGGGACATCCTAGAGGTGTTGGCATAGAGGGGCTTGAGGCCCCCGAGGGCCGGGAGGCCTCAAAGGGACACAGCCAGCAGTATGCAGGGGTCCCTCAGGAGAGGTTGGGGGGAGCTGCCAGCTGGAAAGGAGAAGAAGGTACCCTGGGACTACAGGATCCTAGAAATGATAAGGTTGCAGGGGAAGAGAAGAAGGCCTGGGATCCTGAGAAATGCCCACAGGGCCCCTGGGGTCCCGGAAGATGAGGAGGCTGCAGGTTTGAGCAGGCAGCCAGAGGTGGGGCCCAGGAGAGCTCGAGCCTGAAGCCCCAGGGCAGGCCTGCCGCCTCCAGCCCAGAGGGCTGGACAGGAGGGGGCTGAGCCTGAGCGCAAGCCCCAGGCCTGTGTTGGGAGTGGGAGGGGCTTGGGGGCAGGGGAGGGGTGCGGGAGGGTGGTACCTGGACGGCGCTGATCAGCATATCCGAAGGGCTGGCCAGGGCAGCCAGCAGGGCCGTGGTGGTGGTGCCGATGTTGGAGCCCAGGAAGAGGGGGTACGCCCGCTCCAGGCTGATCACCCGGACCCCTGGGGGAGCCAGGGGTCATCACGGGCCCCTCACCCCCTGCCCCCTCGGTCAGGTGCCACCTGTTGTGCTCACCCATGAGCGGCACTACGGCTGCAGTGAAGACGCTGCTGCTCTGGAGCGCGAAGGTCAGGCCGGCCCCCACGAGGATGGCCAGATAGCCGCTGAGCCAGCCGAATGGGGAGGGGAAGTCTGCGGAGGGGGAGCCGGTCACCCGCAGTCGGGCCTCCTCGCCGCCACCCTCACCGCCTCCCCAAGGCCCACCAGCGTTGACGACGGTGCTCACGGCCTGGCCCACGCGGCCCCGCAGAGTGGAGCTGAGCAGCTTGACGATGAGGGCGAGGCAGGCACAGAGCACGAGCAGGGAGGCAGCCAGCAGGATGAAGCCCACGGCCAGGTCCGCGAGCGCTGTGCCCTCGAACAGGTGGCGACCTGGTGGCGGGGCAGGGGTGGGTGAGCTGCGGCCAGCGCGCGGGGTGGGCGGGGCTGGGGCGGGCGCCGGGCCTCACAGGGAAGCTGCTCCTCGGCGGCAGAGCTGTTCCTCGCAGGGCAGGGGCCCCCAGTGGCCGCCGCACAGGTGCTGCTGTTCCCTGCAGTCTGGGGAGGCAAGGCAGGTTGGGCTCAGGACAGGCTCAGAGTAGCCAGCACCGGCTAATTCAGTGGGTCGGAGTTCAGGGGTCCAAGGCACCTCACCGTCTGCACCTCGGTGCCACACCATCGCTTAATGAGGCTACTGTTGGTAGCGTTGCCTGTGCCGCGGCCCGTAATGACATCAGCGTCCAGCTGGGGGACAGAGGAGTCTGGGTCTGGTGTTGGACTCCCTGGGGGCTCAGAGGACCACAGCCCGGCCCAGTGTGCTCTCTCTTCCCCAGCCGATGACACCCTGCCCACATCTGCCTCGACTGTCTGTCGCCACCTCCCCAAGAAACCCCTCCCCGCCACGCCTGGCGTGTGGGTCCTGCCGGAAACAGCGGCTGGCCTCACCTGCACGATGAGGCGTGTGAGCGGCCGTGTCAGCACCTTGAGGATGTCAGGCGCGCGCCCCCCGGGCTGCAGGCTGGCAGCGCCCAGGGCCAGTGCGCTGAGCCTCTCCAGGGGGGCCGCAGCGCTCTCCAGCGGCAGCAGGGTCAGCGCCGTGAGCCAGTTGAAGACGCCGTGCACGGCTGAGCCGCCAAAGGCCCTGAGGCCACACGGAGTTGGGTGGTCGGAAGCCCCAGCCGCAGCCCCTGCCCTCCCCCGCACCTCACTCACCTCCGAAACGCGTCCCGGTCCCCCGACTGTGCCATCGAGACCAGGGTGCTGGTGACGGATGTGCCCACGTTGACGCCCATGATGACGGGCACAGATGCCCGCACGGTCAGCACTGTAGGGGCACTGCATCAGCCTCTCAGCCCTCACCCCGCCACCACCATCCTGGGGGAGGGGAGGGGGGCACTCACGCTTGGAGGCCACCATGCTGACCACGATGGAGGAGGACGTGCTGGAGCTCTGCACGAGGACCGTGCCCAGCACGCCGATGACCAGTCCAGCCACAGGGTTGGACAGCACCACGTTGTCCTTGAAGATGTCTCCAGCTACCTTGCCTACGCCCGGGAGATGGTGCCCTGAGGCTGGGGACGGTTGGCTGGCTGCCCCACCCCCAGCCACCTAGCCAGTCACTCACTGCCTAGCAGCTGGAAGGCAGAGCTGAGGATGTCCAGGGAGCAGATGAAGAGGTAGAGGCTGCCCAGGAGCCCACAGGCCTTGAGGAAGCCAGCAGCCCCCTGGAGCACCCTGCCGGCCATGCTGAGCTCTGAGGACAGAGGGCAGGGCTGTCCTCAGCCAGTCCCCACCCTGCCCCCGCCCCGGCTCCCCTTCCAGGCCCCTTCCTCTTCTCCCCCCTCCCAGCACAGGGCCAGGGTCCCTCTCCTCTGTTCCTTTGCAGAGTGGCCAAGCAGACAGCCCCTTAGGGCCTCCGGGGAGCCTCACTGCCCACAGGAGGGAGGAGGGAGGGCAGGTGGGCAGGCAGGCCGTTGAGCTGAGGGACCAGGGTGCCCTGGTGGTGGTCTGCGTGGCGGGTTTCCATGGGGCCCATTGAGGCAAACCCCCTCCTTGCTCTCTCTCCCCAAGAACCCTCTCACGCTCACACCCTGGCAAGTCCGAGCCTCGTTTGTCTGGTTACCCAGCATCTCCAGATCTACCTTTCCAGGACTGGCCAGTGTCCTTTAGCTGAGGGAGGGCCCAGGGGTCCACATCCCCGTCTTCCAAGATGGGGGCAGAACCGGAGGTCCCTGCAGGGATCAGGGTCAGGTAGGGCCAGGAACCTAGCTGTTTCCTGGACACCTTTAGGTGGCGCCCAAAGGGGTTGGGGGGACTGTGGCACAGGGGCTTGGGGTGAGGGACAAGAGTGGGAAGGAGGGGGGCCCCTAACTGTTCCGGCCCCTGGGCTCTCCTGGGGACGGATGGGCTGGAGCCCCTTTCCCAGCTTCCCCAGAGCAATGGGTCAGGGGCCAGGTGGGTGGGCAGGGAGGCAGGCCGAGGCTCCGGGACCCTGGGGCTGCTGGTACCTGCATTTCCCAGCCTCTGGTCCACCAGGCCAACTGTGTCCAGAGTGGCAGGAGGGTCCTGGGCGCAGGTGAGGGAACTCGGCATGGATTTTGGGCAGGGACAGGCCCAGGCCCAAATCTAGATCTGCTGGGGGGAAGGGCAGTTCAGACACAGCTCCTACCCCTGCCCGCCAGGTCTTGGGGTCCCCTGGCCTGAGACCTCACCGCTGTCCTCCCTTCCCACCCGCCGTTGGCCTTGGTGACTGTCCCCTTCCTCTGTCTGCAGGGAGATGGCTATAGTGACCTCAAGTGGCTGTCAGGTGAGCCCAGTCCAGTTTGGGGGGACCGAGTTGAGGGAACCCTGGCTCCATTGCTGGTCCTGGCTGGAAGAAGGCCTGGTGGGTGGCATAGGGTGCTGGGGTGTGGCCGGAAGTGGTCGGGAGCCGGGGACTCGGGGACCTCTCCTATCAGGTGTCACAGAGACCACTGCAGCCGGTCGCGGCTTAGACTCTGGTATTTGGTACCAAACGGCAACATCTCCGCTTGATAAGGGCCCCACCTCCAGTGATGGGGGGCAGGACAGGGGGCTTGGTCGCCCCCACCCCACCTCAAGGCTCCCTCCTCAGCCTGCTGGGTCTGGAGCTCCCATCGAGCCGCCTACCTCAGCTCCCAGTGCCCAAGGCCCGGGAGCTTGGGAGCCTGCTGCCCCCAAGCTGCTCTCTCTCCCTCAGCTCCTAGAGAGTGGGGGGGCGCCTAAGCCCTGGAGGTCACCCAGCCCTGACCCCAGTGTCCTGGGTCCCCACCTGGTCCTAGAAGCTCCTACCTGTGTGGGTAGTGAGGGGCACCTTCGGGGAGGAGACACAGGCCAGGAGCAGCTGCAGGTCAAAGATCTGCTGGGCGCGCACATGACCTGCTGTGCGCTGAGCCCCATTAATGTTTACCCAGGAGCCGAGGCCCCTGAGGGGTACCACTGCAGCCCCGGTACCCGCCTCGTCCAGGCCCCACTGTCACTCAGGGCTGTTGCGGGGCTGGGCAGGGGGTCCTGAGTGCTGGACTTCCACGAATGGATGACTTGGTGACACGCCAGGTGCTGCCTGCTGCCTGCCCAAGGCAGGGCAGGGTGCTGGGGCTCTGACTGGCCAGCCTGGGGACCCCTCGGGAAGCTCTACGGACCTCACTGTGGTTTTCCTGCCCAGGTCCGATAGCCAGAGGGAAGCCCTTTGCACCAGGTAGGCGGGGAGGGCAACAGCCCCTGAGGTCATCCAGTTCAGGTCTGGGCTTGGGGCAGGGCTGGGCCTGGCAGAGCTCCCTGCGGGCTCAGCCCCAGTGCTGGGCAGCAATGGTCACGGTCACGGGTGTCATGCCGTCATCTGCAAGGGGGAGGGCGGGCCAGGCCCCTCCCCCAGGCCACGTTGCTGCCCAGCCCACTGCCCAAGCTCACCTGGACCAGGAGACTCGGCCCATCCTGTTCTCTCTCCAGCTGAGCCCTGACTGGCCCCCTTGCTCGTGGAGTGCCTCTTATTGGGGTTAGTCCCCTTCCTGCTCCTGGGATGTGGGGAGGAAGAGCTGTCCGGCTGGGGCCGGCCCCTCCCTGTCAGGCCTGGTCTTCCTGGCCCCCTGCTTGCTGCCCACCGGTCACTGGTGCAGCGGGACTTTGTCCCCAGGAGGGCGGAGGTTTCTGAGTGTCCTCTCAGCACATTCTCTTGTCCGTCCCTGCCACCCACTGCCCGGCGCGGGCCCCGTGGGCCCTCCCAGGGCCTCCTTCCTGTGCGGGGGTGGGGATGCTGCAGCCCAATTGGTGGGGTCTGCGTCCACTGTCTCCAGCACATGCTCTGGTCCCTCTGAAGGGCCTGTCTGGTGGCCACGGGGAGGCAGAAGGAAGCTGAGGGCCTGGCATGGGAGCGGCTGTCCTGAGCAGCCCTTCAGGCAGGTCCCCCCACCCTGGGCCTGGACCTCCTTGGACACCTGTGGCAGCAGTGACTGTGCCTGCGGGGGACCCTCCCCAAACAGCTCCCGACACAGCGGGAGCTCAGTGAGCAGACGAACATCGCAGGGCTGCCTCACGGGCCAGGGGTGAAGGGAGAGGCCCTCCCTTCCTCCGGGCTCACGCCTCTGGGCCGTTCTGTAGAGGAGGGGAGACCTGCTCCAGCAGGACCGGGAACAGCCTCTGCCGGGCCCTGCCGCTCCGGCCTGCAGCCCAGACCCTTTCAGGAGCCACCCTGTGAGCTGGGTCTGGACCCGGGCTGGCCTTGCAGGCGACTCTGACAGCAGCACCGCTCCCCTGCACACAGACCAGCGCGGGGCCTGGGAATCCTGGCTGGGATTCCAGCTCCTGCAGGGGCTTACGGTACTGTGGGCACAGCTCCCGACCTTAGGTTGTGGCCCCGGGGTGAACATGCAGAGTGGCACCCGGGACACTCTGCCGCCAGGCTGTTCTGGGCAGACGTGCCAGAGGTTCTGGGCAGGCGTGCTGCAGACCGGCCGGAGCTCAGGCCTCGGGGCTGCCTGGGGGGTCCCAGCAGAGGCCGCTGCAGCCCCAGAAGCAGCATCTGGGCTGGGGGAAGTGGGGCTGGGGGCCCAAGGCAGGCCAAAGCCTGGCCGGCTGCTGAGTGATGGCGGTGCTGCCTTTGAGGGGCGTGGGGGGCTGGGGTTCTGTGCGAGGCGGCTCCCGCTCGGCCCTGACGGCCAGGAAGGCAGCCAGGTCGAGGTCCAGCATGGCCACCCCTCCACGGGGCGTGGGTGTGCTCTGGCGGCACTGCGGGCAGGGGATCCAGCGCTGCTCGTGGGCTGGCGTGTCCAGCCGCCGCACGCACGCCTGGCAGAAGGTGTGACCACAGTAGAGGCGGCGGGGTAGGTGCCCAGTGAGGTCATAGGCTGAGTAGCAGATGACGCAGTCACCTCGCTGGGGCCCAGCGGCTGTGCCCTCTTCGGAGGCCCGGGGACCCTCTGGCGGCAGCATCCTGGGGGAGGCATGCAGGGGGGTTGCAGCCTACCCGTCCCAGGCTGCCCATGCTTGTCCTGCGTGGTTGGGGCCTCAGCACCAGAAGCCCCACCGGAGGACAGGAGCCCAGGCCTCTGCGGACACGGGAGGGTGGGTGGTGGCCAGTGGGCCTGGTGGACACCAGGCTCTGGGCACAGCCTGGGTCCCTGTGACAGCTGCTGGGCAGCACCCTGCCCTGCTGTCTGGTCTCCCTCTGTGGCTCTCGTGCGCCATCCCAGGCCCGAACCCACCCCAGCCTGCCTGAGCCGCAGGCGTCTCTTACCTGCATCCGCTCTGCTGGATGGCTATGTCCAGCCAGAGGGTGGCTGGGCGTAGGGGGGACCCAGGGCGCCCTGCGGCTCCCTCCTTGGGGCTCGCGTTACTGGCCTACCACGGACCAGTCAGCAGGGAGGCAGGTGGTGGCTGTGGGCAGGCGTGGGCTCCCCTTTCAGCCACAAAGAGCTTGCAACTGGATCCACCGGCACCACCAACTCATCAGGAGATAAGGGCCCCCCCCACTCTGCCTGCCCCGCCCCCTTCGTGCGCAGACCCAGCTCCACTAACCCCTCACCCAGGCCTGGCTTTGCCACTCAACTTTGCCCATCTTCCCGCTTCGTCCACCCAGACCTGTGCCCACCCCACCCGCACTCATACTCCACCCCCACCTCACGATGGGAAAGCTTTTTGGCTTTGACCTGGGTGATGCCTGTTCTTCAGCTCTTAGTTCAAGCGTCACCTCCTCCAGGAAGCCTGCCAGGACCCCCACCAGCTCAGAGCTCTGAGGGGTCCTTCTGCTCTGTGGCTCAGGGACAGGCACGGTGTGCGTGTCCATGTTGATTTGTCCCATTGCCTCTGTCCCTGTCTGGGCTAGGCCTGTCACGTTCCCATCACAAGCCAGCCCCGTAAGGCTGCAAGGAGGCCCTCCAGCACAGGAGTAGAGATCCCCACTCATACAGAGACCACCCAGAAACTCTCTGAGGTGCAGGGCACCGCGGGCAGCTCCAGATGCCCTCCTCAGAGGCCACCTCCCCCTGGCCTCTGCCTGGCCAAAGCTCTGGGGCCAGCCCAGTGACATAGCAGAATGGGGTGTGTTGGGAAGGGTGGGTTGAGGTCAGGACCCCAGAACCCTCTCTGTCCCGCTAGAGGAAGCCAGGCCCAGAGGGTCCCCTCCTTACTCCTGCCATCCCGGCAGGCCCCCGCCTCCTGAGCTGGTCAGATGGGTTTTTGGTGACTGGCCCAGGTGGGGTCATCTTCCTGTGCGGGCCAGTCATGGGGCAGGGCCGGGAGCCTGAGCCCCGTGGAGTCAGGCCAGTGACACGCCTGCCCACGCCCAGGGACCAGTCCTGCCGTGTGGCCAGTCACCAGGGGTCGGGGGAAGGCTGGCACCAGGACACGTCCATCCTGCGGGGCCAGCTTGGCCTCCTCCGGCTCTCTCTGCCTGGTCCCGGAAACATCGGTGTGCCCGGTACCGGCCTCGCTGCTCAGTCTTCACACCGGCATCCCGGCCTCACCCCCGTGCCAAACGGCTCAGCTCCCCACATGCCCCTGACGAGGTGCGCTGTGCTGCTTGGACAGGTGGGGGATGGGTCTGGCCCAGCGCCTTCTCTGCCCACCTCCACAAAGCCCAGGCCCCAGAGGCAGGACAGCGGGGAGAAGCACACGGCAGATGTTCAGGAATTGGATGTTCTGTGGGAAACCAGGAAAACACCCCGGCCGAGGCAGGGCAGTGAGTCACGGGTGGGCAGGCTCGGTGCTGGCCACCTGGGCTTCCACTCCTGGAAACCTGCCCGCGCTGGTGCCGCCCACCACTGTGCTGCCAGCAGAGTCCTCCTCCTGGAGGCTTCTCTCGGGCTCTACTCCTGGTTCCAGGCCCAGCATGCTCCTGCTGTGTGACCCGCAGACTCTCTTGTTTCCCATGCTCACCCTCGGCCCCAGGGAATGCAGGGCAGCTCAAACCCAGGCCCGACCAGCCTTCCTGTCCAGCCTCTGGGCCAACCTGAGAGTGCAGAGCAGGTTAGGTTGTCATGAGGCTGCCCCACCCCGGAATGTCCCATAGCGGCTGGCAGCCTGTGGTGGCCTCCAGCCTGGGACCCTCCCAAAGCGGGTAGCAGCAAGGAAGAGGGGCCGGGACGAAGCTCGCCCTGCTTTATTGCCTGGCCCTGGGCCTTGAAGAGGTGGTCAAGGGTGTCCCCGGGGCTGCCATTATGGCTAACGCCCAGGGCTCTGTTTCAGGGGCGGGGGCTGAGCTGTCAGCCTTCTCGGTGGGTAGGTGCCGCTGTCCAGGGTGGGGAGCAGCCAACACCCATGACAACAGGCCAGTGGCTGTTCCAACTGTCCAGGCACTGCTGTGGCCACCTGAGCAGAGACCCGGCTTGCCATGTGGGGGCGCCGCGCAGCAGGCCCTGCGGCCCAGGGGCCAGGCTAGGAAATGACACAGCACCAGCAGTGGTGGGCAGTGTTGCCGCCACACCCCATCGGCGGCAGGCCAGCGTAGGTCAGTCCTGCCTGGCCCTGCCCACTGCCATAGGGGGTGCAGGGCTGCTGCCAGGCCTGCTGGCCTTGGATGGAGGCAGGCCCCTTGGCACCCTTGGGCCCTGGGGCCTCCTCGGTAGGCTCCAGGGTGCAGGACCCCACGGGCAGAGGCTGAGACTCCAAAGAGGATGGAGCCGCGTCCAGCTGCTGCCCCAGCTCGGGCCGCAGGTGAGCCCTCGGGATGCTGACATGGGCATACGGGTCCTTGACGAGCATCTCAGGGGGGTCCATGGCTTGCCCTGGCAGGGGTGGGCAGAGGAGACAAAATCAGCTCAGTGGAGGGGAACCCAAGAAAAGCCAGGCTGTGGAAGCGCCTGAGTGTATGTGTGAGGCCTATGTGTCAGTGCGCGTGCAAGGCAGCGGAGAGTAAGGAGAGTGAGGGCCAGCGTCTCCTAGCTGCCCCCAGGTGTCCCCTGCCCTCCCTGAGAGACAGGGCCCTGTGATGGAGCTGGGAGTGGGGTGGGGGCTGGGATATGCAGCTAAGCTGGTCCTACAGGGGGTGCGGAAGCCCCTCAGCCCAGGACCCACCTGAAGTGGTGGCGGCAGCAAGCTGTCTTGTTCTCTGGGCCGGTGCCCGTGAGCTCTCTGGGCCGGGGCCCGGTGCCTGTGAGCTGAGCGACTGGCGGCTGCCCTTTCCCTCCTGGGGAGGGGCGGGGCTGTGGGCGGGGCTCAAAGGTGGGGTTCCCAGGATCCTGGAGCACAGCGGCCACCCACCGTTCCTTTTTTGGATGGGCGTTGACTGCAACCTGGCCTCCCCGGGACATTGCCAGCCTGGGTGATTCAGCCTCAACGCATCTGGGGC
This sequence comes from Aethalodelphis obliquidens, assembly GCF_003676395.1. Classification (NCBI taxonomy): domain Eukaryota; kingdom Metazoa; phylum Chordata; class Mammalia; order Artiodactyla; family Delphinidae; genus Aethalodelphis; species Aethalodelphis obliquidens. Next base: position 617,027 of record NW_020837951.1, read on the forward strand.
ATGTCCTGGCCCTCCAGGGACCTGCAGCTCACCAGAAGGCAGCACAGGAGGCGAGTCTGGGGTCAGGCCTGCAGGTGGTGGGGGCCCAGCCATTACTTACACGTCTCAGAGCCTCTGCTCCGAAGCAGAGAGCAGAGGTCCTCACTGCGACCCAGCCTCTACCCGCAGGCAGAGACCAAGATGTCTGCGGACGCACGGCTTGGAGGTTTGCTGGTTTTTTAACCGATAAGAAATGCTCGGTTCACACACCTTTGCCGACAAAACTTACTCAACTTACAATTGGCGACATGGGCTTCATACACAAGTGACGTTTCTAGCTCATTTCTGAAACTAGTTTCCCTCTGGTCGGTGGCCTCGTGGGCCACAAGCCCCCGATCCCTCAGCGTCCCCATCCTTGGCCCTTGCATCCCCTCCATCTGTGAGGGGGCACATAGCACCTGCCATACAGGGTCGCTGTATGTGGGGGGGTGGATGTGAGCGCTGGGGTCTTGGGTTTGGGCCTGGCACGGTGAGCTCCGCTTGGGGCAACCGGGACAGTAGGGTGCGGCCTGGACACGCACCCCTAGTCCTTGGCGCTCGGGGGGCACCCCCAGGAAGGGCGGGATCAAATCAGACACGGCCCAGAGGCCAGCTGACCAGAGTGGCCTGCATGGGGCCGGTCAGACCGGTCCGGACATGAGTAGTACCGATGCGGCACCAGACGTAGGGGCAATTAGGCCCAAAGACCGGGAAGTTCGGAGGCGGACAACAGAGGTCCAGTGCGCAGGCGCCAGAAGCCCCGCCCACAGCCCCTACAGATTCTGCCCCTTGCTGAGAGGAGGCTGGCGCATGCGCAAAACAGGACTGACAGGGTTGGGGTGGAGGTGCGACCGGTGGGAACTATATTCCCCAGAAGCCTCTGCGCTCAAGGGTTTTCCTAAACACCAGGTTCGGGGTCAGCTGGCCTCATCTGTCCAGGACCCGGCTTGGGCTGCACCATCTCTGAGCCGCCCGGCTCGGGAGGCGTGGGTTTGGGCGGGCTCTGGGCGGGAGCCTTGCACTGGGTGGACTTTATCTCCAGGGGCGGGGCCTCGGGTAAGGGGTGGGGCCTAGTGGCCGGTACCACCTTGGGTGCGCGCCTAGGGAGTTGGTGGGGAGATGAGCAAAGCCCTTGCCTAGACTGGACCCCCAGTCCTCCCCTGGTCGGGGCTGCCGCAGGTTCTCTGCCTTCGCGCCAGGGCCCCATAAGCACCCCGCTGCCCCTCCCACGGGGCACCTGCACAGTAGCACACATGCTCTCGCTGAATGGGGGAGGGCACAGAGGCGCAGGCACTAGCCTGAGATAGCAAAGAGCGGCAAAGTCAAGGCCTATGGGCCAGGGGTGCCTCTGCAGCCTGTTTTGCCCGCGTGGGGCCCTTTATCAGGAGCGCCGACCTTTCCGGGCTCTTTTGCCTGCAGGACTTGGGGCTAGGTGTATAGCCAGGTGCAGTCTGGCCTGTACAGAGCAGAGGAGCTGTGGCCAGAAGGGGCTGGGACTGTCCAGGGTTAGATGCATGGCCCAGTGCTGATCAAAGGAGTGCCAGCATGCCATGTGGTGGCCCTGGCAGGTTAGGGAAAGGCTCTCTGGAGGCCCATGCAGCCCTGGTCCCTTGCCCTGTATTTGTCAGCGTGTCCTCTGTCTTCCCTCTCACCTGAGAGCTCCTCACAGGCAGAGGGCGTATCCCGGGGGGTGGGGGGGTGGGCAAGGAAGCCTGGCCTGAGGAAGAAGCAGAAAGGAATGGAGCCTCTGTGCTGGGTGCGGTCAGGTTAGCACACAACTCTGTGACAACGGGACACGTGCTGACCTGCTGGGATGCTGGAAAGGGCCACCCCACCCTGTGTAGGTGCGTGTCCTCCCTGAGCTGCCCCATGGCAGCCTGTCCAGCTGTCTGTTTGACCTTCCACCTACCCCTCACACCACCTATCTGTCCAACTGTCCTGTCCCGGGAGCATTCTCCCAACTGCCGTTCCTCCCTCCATTCACTCCTCTGATGTGGCTTGCCCGCCCCTGATCACCCTCTTCTGTCACATCGCGGTCTTTGAAACAGCCTGCTGCACCTGTGAGCCAGAAAACCCTGGAGGCATCCCCACTGGGGGCCGAGTGGAAGGGCAAGCAGAGACCCTGACTCTGGCGGGGACACAAGGCAGTCCCATGGTGGGGTCCTGGGAACCAGCTTTCATGGGACCACCCCTGGGCTCTCTCCTCCCCTTCCTCCCTCTGGCATTGTGAGAGCTCAAAGCAGGCTTTCCCTTCCAGAATTGAGGCGGGGGGCTTGACTAGGACCCAGGCTCAGCCAGGCGGGGACGGGGGAAGGGGAGGCAGGAGGGGGGACGCCGCGGAGATCCTGACCCCCACGCGGCCCGCGCGGGGAGGAGGAGGGCGACCCCGAGAGCCGGCGCCAGGCCCGCGGCGGATCGAGGGGCGGCAGAGAGACTGGCCCCCCCCCGCGGCCCCGGCGGGGGCCCCGGGGGGGGGGGGGGGGGGGTGGCGCTGCGGGCGCGGGCGGGCGCCGCGCGCACTGCGGTCCCCGCGCCTCCGCCGCAGAGCGCGCCACGCTCGGCACGCACCTGCCGCCGCCGCCGCCGCCGCGCCGAGCCGAGCCCCGCGCCCCACGCCCCCGGGAGCCGCCGCGGCCCGGCCATCGCCCGAGGTCGCCGCCAGAGCCGCCGGAGCCACCGGGCCAAGGCGCGGGCGCCGCATCCAGGCCTGCCTTTGAGACAACCTCTGCGGCGGCGGCGCGCGGCCCGGCCGGGGACGCCAGGCTGGGGCAGGTGAGCGCGGGCGGGGCGGGACAGCGCGGGGTCGCCGCTCGCCGGCCTCCACTCCTAGGCAGAGGTCGGGCCTCGGGAACGGGGACAGGGGAGGGGGCTGGGTTCCGAGTCTGGCGAGGGTAAGGGTCAGAGGTCGGGCACCCTTTTGTGCAGGGTGAGGGTGAGGGTGAGGGTGAGGGTGAGGGTGAGGGTGAGGGTGGGCCCGGGCGCTGCCCTCACGCTGTCTCTCACCTGCAGCTCGGGCCCGGTGAAGGCCTCTCCTCTGCTCCCGCCGCGGCCGCCGCGGCCGCCGCCGCCGCCGAGCTTGCAGCCCGGGTCCTTCTGCAGCCAGGGCTCAGGCTAGCTGCCTTCCCTGGGCGCCCTGTCCTGGAGCCATGGGGCCCACCTAGCCCCTGCCTGCCCGGATGTCCCGGCCCCGGGACGGCTGATCTCGGCTGCAGGGGGACACCCCCCAACGCCCCCTCGCCAGCCTCAGCAGCCAGAGACCCTGGGTGAGCCCCTGGGCCCGACCTCCAGCCCAGGGCAGTCTCCCACACCCCCCTGCCCCTGTTCCTCTCCTCCTCCCCCGCTCCTTCCTCCTCCTCCTCGGACTGGACCTGAGAAGCCACTGTGGCCACTGGGGGGGGCCCTTCCCCCCAAGCTCTTGCCAGCCTCCCCCAGGAGTCCACAGGGCGTCCAGGGTCCCCACCAGGCCTGGCGGGACCAGGATGCTGCCCCCTCTCCTCCCCCCCGGCTGCACCCAACTCCCCCACCCACCCGAACACCCAGTCTGACTGGAGACAGCCGGATGCCGGCTGACCCTGGGCCCGAGGCGGGCAGTGGCTGGCCGAGCTTCCTCATGTCCTGCCTGAAGGGCCCCCATGTCATCCTCAAGATGGAGGCCATGAAGATGGTCCACCCTGAGAAGTTCCCCGAGCTGCAGGCGGCCGCCCCCTGCTTCCCACCTGCACCCCGGCCCACCCCCGCTCTGGCACCCAAGAGAGCCTGGCCCTCAGACACAGAGATCATCGTCAACCAGGCGTGTGGGGGGGACATGCCTGCCTTGGAAGGGGCGCCCTGCACCCCGCCACTGCCACGTCGGCCCCGCAAGGGCAGCGCGGAGCTGGGCTTCCCCCGAGTGGCGCCGGCGGACGAGGTCATCGTGAATCAGTACGTGATTCGGCCTGGCCCTGCGGCCTCAGGGGCCTCCGCGGCAGCGGCAGCGGCTGCAGGAGAGCCTCTGGAGTGCCCCACCTGCGGGCACACGTACAACGTCACGCAGCGGCGGCCCCGCGTGCTGTCCTGCCTGCACTCTGTGTGTGAGCAGTGCTTGCAGATTCTCTACGAGTCCTGCCCCAAGTACAAGTTCATCTCCTGTCCCACCTGCCGCCGCGAGACTGTGCTCTTCACTGACTACGGCCTGGCTGCGCTGGCCGTCAACACGTCCATCTTGAGCCGCCTGCCACCCGAGGCACTGACCGCTCCGTCCGGTGGCCAGTGGGGGGGCGAGCCTGAGGGCAGCTGCTACCAGACCTTCCGGCAGTACTGCGGGGCCGCGTGCACCTGCCACGTGCGGAACCCGCTGTCTGCCTGCTCCATCATGTAGCGCCCGCCCGCCCGCCCGCCACCGCCCACCGGTCCTCGCTCGCTGCTTCTTCAGGGATCTGGCCCTGCCCTGTTGCCCACTGACCCCTTGCCCACCACAGCTTCTGGTCCCCACCCGCGTGGCACTGTCGCTGCAGCCAACCTTGCCATTAAAACTCTGCCAAAGTTTGCACCTCGTTCCCTGGACTGAAGCCTAGGCCTGCGCACAGGCCTGGGCCAGGGTGGGCACGCAGGGCTGCAGCCCTGACAGGGTCCAGGCTGGAGCAGCCAGAGGAAGGCCCAGTGCTGTTTGGGGTCAACCTGGTCTGCTCGCTGGGGGCCAGTCTGGTCCAGGCACGCTGCCCAGGAGGGCTGGGCCTGACACTCGTGTGTGTGTGTGTGTGTGTGTGTGTGTGTGTATGTGTGTGAGAGAGAATGCCCCACACCTCTATG